>NW_015152351.1:23558-27141 GCF_000732505.1 Cyprinodon variegatus
TGCTTGTGCTCCTTTAATAAACTCTTTGGACTTTTACCTGTCTATCCGTGTGTGTTCTGCATCTTGGGCTTCACTCAGAGAAAACCCATCATGACATATTTGTTATTTGTGTGATTTTAGCTTTCTTCTGTTATGGAAAGTTTTTCAAAATTTGAACATGGAGAACACAAAATATCTTTGGATGAACCCATACCTCCTGTGGTGCATTCTTGCGGGAAAATCCCATTCAATCTGTGGAAAAAAATTTAATTGTGAACTGGTGCTGATTGAAAGGCTAGGGGCTCATCAAGAAAATACATGAGTGAATTAAAAGGGTCAGCTCACTGATGGTTGTGCAAAAACAAAACAAATACAGAAAGAGACAAATGCAGTTGCAACTATGAAAGAACTCAAGAGCATATTACAGAAATGATGGCCAGAAAACAAACAATTGTCACACAAAGATACAAGACTACTGGAACTGCAGAGCAGAGCTCACTGTGGTGAATGAAATAGTGTTGAAGGGGAGTAAATTTGTTTTTCCTTCTTCACTACAGTACTTCAATCAGATGCTCCAAAAGATACACGTGGGTACCTGGAAGAAGTCAAGTTTAAACAAGAGAAGTAATGTACTGGCCGAGAATCAACCAAGATATCATCCTGACAACAGCGTCATGTGAGCTTTCTCTCACACACCGGCACAAAACAACAAGCGGAGTCGCTCATGACTCATCTGGTGCCCCACAGAACCTTAGTACAAAGTTGGTACTGAGTAATTTAACTTTAATGGAAGCAGTAACACAGTGGTCAACGACTACTTTTCTAACTATGTGGAAATCGGAGTCCTTCAGTCTTCATCAAGCAAGGCAGTCATCAGCTATCTAAGGACTATCTCCGCCAGACATGGTGTTCTATGTGAATATTATTTCTTTATTGGGGGAAGGATGTAATGTTAGGAGCACGGAAGCACTAGAACTCCAATACCCAGCATGCAACAGGGTTCAAGAGCAGGGATGCTAGCCTCGCAAGAGGTGTCAGGTTGTTGAATGTACGGTTGTATAAAACCAGGATGCCTGACTGAATGAATAAAAAATGACACAGTTAACACATCTCCACTTCTTATTTTAAAATAAGAAGGACAAGGCACCTTTTTTTTTTTTTTCAAATCAATTCACTTTATTTATATCGCACCAACACACAAAATATGTGATTTCAAAGCATTTTACAGAGACAATTAATCCAGATCATACAGTCGGATATTAAGACACCTTCAGCAGAACCAGGCTCAGTATGAGCAACCTTGTGCCTAGGTCAACTTAGGTTCATGGAGATGTCAGGAAACACATAGCCAAGCAGACAGGTTCTGAGCCAGCCCCAATGTCAGAGGATTAAAGAGAGCATGTACAGTTAGTCACAGTAAAATAGAATAGGACTACACTGAAAAACAAGGCCAGCTCAGACATTCATAAACAAAGGTGTAGATTGCAGCAGCAAAGCTGATACCTCTATCCGTGTCACAGCCAAACAGGAAAAGACCCGATAAAGCTACTATGATGAGAATAAACATACAGAATACAAAGTTAGAGGTTAAACTAAAAAATACTGCAGGATAGGAGAATACATATAGAATGAAGCAGAAATATGAAATATGGCTGCTTTATCTCCAGCAGTTTAAATATATAGCAGCATAACTATTGTCATGATCTGGCCTGTTTGCTCTCCCTTAATTAGTCATTCCTTTCACCTGTCGGTTTCCCTCCCTGCCTCAATTATAATGTATTCCTCTCACCTGTTTCTTCTTGGTTATATTCAGTTCAGCCTGAGCATTCAGTGCCAGATCATTTCTTGTCTTTCTGTCAGTTTGTCTGTTCGGTTTTAGTTCATGGTTCATGTCCTGGATCCTAGCAGCCAGTGGAAAGATGGTTTTTGTGTTTGTCTCGTCTCCTGATCGTCCACTCTTCCTCCACTGCGGAGTCCTCTGGGTTTTTGGCTCAATATGTGGGGAGGTTTAGTTTTCGGAACTCTCTCAGAATCTGAACCCACCTGGGAGCTCTATGATGTCTGGAAGCCTGGATCCTGCCACCTGTCTGTTTCAGCCTGATCTGGATCCTGTTCTGTCTGTTCCTGTCTGCTCTGGATCCCTTCCAGGATCGGCTTTCCTGCATGACCTCTAGGACTGCTGGGGACATCTTGGATTGGACTGTTAAACCAGAGTATCTGAGATTGGGCGGTGCCCCGCCCCCCTGCCTGCAGTTGCCACGTGCCACAGATCCTAGCAGCTCCCCTTTTAGTTTTGTTTTTCATTAAATAAACCCTTTGAACTTGCCTACTGACTGTCTTCTTGAATACTGGGTCCATTTTGTCCTCTGTTCATGACAACTATAGATTTAACTCAGGAGCAACTTCAACTATACACTTTGTCACAAAGCATATAGTTACATTAAAAAACCTTGCATTAAAAGTGGATAGGATATCTGTCTCACAGATTGTAACTGGTTATTTCCACAGGAGAGGAGCCTGATAACTAAAAGATCTGCTTCCTGGTGAAGATTTTGAATCATTCCAGGTCATATTCATTCCAAGGCTTTTGTTTGTGCCACTCTATAAATCTGAAACTCAAAAGCTATTCTACAAATTTTGAATTGAGAAAGCTTTCTACTTGGGAAGTGAAATGTCTTCACACCAAGAAAACAAATTACAGTGGTTTGTTTTTTAACTTTTTAATTTTGTTGAAAAGGATAGGCCTCCAATTCTACTTTTAGAGATTCTGTTAACAGCAAGTAACCCTGTAGATTAAGAGCAAAGTGCTCTGTTGGGAACATAAGGAATGATCAGATCCCTAATATAGGACAGAAATTTATCATTTAAGGCTTAAGATGTGGAAGGAGGATTCTAAATTATATTCTGGATTCATGCAGAACTCAGAAAATTAGCAGCTAACTTCACCCTTTTGCTCACACTTAAATTTAGATCAAATGCTGTACTGTTTTATTTTTTGTTACATTTTGAAATGCTCCTGATCTGTAATTAAATGGTAGCTTGTTTTACATAAATATTAATTAAATTGAGTTGCACAATACTTGTGATACAACACAGTAGTTTATATGTATAGATGTCATTGAATGGAAAAACTTCACTTTCTGAGTTAATCGTCATGAATGGCCTGATTTAATTTAGTAAATTAGATTTGATTACACTGAGTTTAACGGGTTTTTTTTACAGTAAAAGTTGGATCCAAGGAGACCAAGAGATACTAAAACTCCTCAAAAATGTTTAGTAACATTTCTGCAAGGATCACAATGAGATGTTCTAGTTTCATAGATTCTTTTTCTATGAGCATCATTCATGCAGTTTTCTTTTTATATATCAGTAAGAACTGGTGAGCCACTGCTTTATGTCCAACAGAAGTGCTGTAAGGATAGATGATTCATCCACTGATGTTAGTAGAAGTAAAAATACAGCATCATCTGTATGTAGGCTATTTTACAGAGCCCCTCTGATGACATGGTCAAAAAAAATGAAATGCACGAAATACTTACCGGTATTAATAATATCAATAAATCCGCCCCTGTTTTCAGGCTTATGTTAACTGTAATGACTTATC
>NW_015152351.1:28324-29829 GCF_000732505.1 Cyprinodon variegatus
TAAACTGATTGCATTTGTTTGATTATTTGCCTTTGTGAATTACAAAGATGGGACAAATATGCTGTAAATAATTACTCACCATTGATCTTTGTGAACAGTTTTAGTCAGCTCATCATAGCACTGAGACACCCCTAGTGAAATTAACTCAGATAATGGACCCCAGAATTTATTTGTCCTGCAAGTAACACATTTTTGGTAATATTCTTTTACAGAAGATTTAATCTATTCTTTAAATCAAGGTTAACATTAGGCTTCTTTTTTATATCAGACTATTGTGGTGTATTGTACTTAGCTAAATGACAAATCTTTTTCGATCTTGGAACCTTCAGGCTGGGTTTTCCCTCATTTTCTCTGATTTGCTTTGCTCCTCCTGGGTCTCATTATCTCTCATGAGATCCACCTGTTTCTGACTCTCTATCCCAGCCTGCAAAATTGTTCTAGCTTCTAGAGAGAATAACTCTAGCGTTCCCTGTGTTTAGTTCTGTGTGTTTCTTGACCAGTTACTGCCCACGACTTCTGAGCTTTGGCCGGTCCAGTTCTGCTCTGTTTTGCCTGTCTTGTGTTTCCGGACTCTTATCTGGATTCCGCCTGATGTCGACCTTGGACCTGTCTTCTGACCACGGTTTGGATTAACTCTACTGGATTCATTGGTTCCCATGAAAGATGCTGCTCCTCTTCTCTTTTGGATCTATTGTAATGGCACCGTAATCAACAATGGAGTTCCACTCCACTCTGGACTTCATCCCTTTTTCTGGGATAGGACTGAACTTTACCAGGTGTCTTTCATGCTCATTGTTGTTCCTCGTTTGAGTTTTGAAGTCACTGATCTGAGCCTCTGAGCCTGCCACAGCTGACGAGCAGCCACACGACCTTGTGTCAAGGTTAGTTCAAAGGAAAAACATTTTATTGAAAAATCTTGTTTATGCGACTCATCAGCTGGGACCAACTTGCTGGATTCTACTGGTCATAAGATAAGCCCATGTCCAGAGGAAGGAGTGGGAGACAGTCAGATGACTTCTCTGCAACATGCCGTGGGAGAGTCCCAGGAGCAGAGCAGCCAGCAGATGCTGAAGAACAGGAGGGCCCAGACGCTGAATCTAGAGCTGGTAACGAAGCCAGGGTCCAGACCAGAAGATCAGAATCAGAAATACTTTAATAATCCCAGAGGGAAATTACGTTTTGTTACACACTCCAGTTACAGTTTTTATATATATATATATATATATATATATATATATATATATACATACATCCAACTACCGTAGACAATATAATAAAAATAAAAAATAAGAATAAAAAGAGATAAAATATATACACATATACAGTAGCTCTTCTGTATATATATTAGGGCTGCAACAACGAATCGATAAAATCGATAAAAATCGACTTTTAAAAGCGTTGGCAACGAATTTCTTTTTCTATGAGCATCATTCATGCAGTTTTCTTTTTATATATCAGTAAGAACTGGTGAGCCACTGCTTTATGTCCAACAGAAGTGCTGTAAG
>NW_015152351.1:34901-36908 GCF_000732505.1 Cyprinodon variegatus
TATATATATATATATATATATGTATGTGCATATATATATGCATATGTAAAAACTAAATCCAAATAAAGTGAATATCCAACTAAAGTGATAAATCCAAGTAAAGTGATACATGGCGTGCAAAAATAGTGCATAAATGTCTATACAGGGGTCGAGGGGTCTGAATCACTTGAGGGAGGCGTTATAGAGATTGATGACCACAGGTAGGAATGATTTCCTGTGGCGCTCTGTGGTGCATCTGGGTAGGAGGAGTCTTCTGCTGAAGGAGCTCGTCTGTTTGACCAGTGTGTCGTGGACAGGATGTGAGTCATTGTCTAAGATGGCCTGAAACCTGGACAGCATCCTGCCATGGTGGTCAGGGTGTCCAGCTGCTCCCCCACAACATCACCGACCCTAAAGATCAGTTTGTTCAGTCTGTTGTTTTCAGCGACCCTCAACCCACTGCCCCAGCATGTGACAGCAAAGAAGAGCGTGCTAGCAACAACAGACTCATAAAACATCCTCAGCATCGCCCAACAGATGTTAAATAACTTCAGCCTCCTCAGCAAGAATAATTGGCTTTGGCCCTTTATGTAGACCGCCTCAGTGTTTCTAGTCTAGTCCAACTTATTGTTAAAGTACACTCCCAGGTACTTATACTCCTCCACAATGTCAACAGGAACCCCCCAGATGGAAATGGGGGCCACAGGTGTTTTTGTCCTCCTCAGATCCACTATTAGCTCCTTAGTCTTTGTCAAGTTAAGCTGCAGGTGGTTCAGCTCACTCCAAGTGACAAAGTTAGATAAGAGAGATGCAGAGGTACCAAGGGGGTAGTCAAAGCTGGGGTCAGGGGAAAGATCCAAGGTCGTTGACAGGCAGAGTACAAACAGCAGTCTGTAAACAGGAGACAGGCAGAAACACACCAAAACAGGAGCAGAACAAAACGTAGGAATTCAGGGCCAAAAACAGGTCAGGATCAAACAACAGCACAGGTACGCTAGATTATTCTCACACTAAACTCGAGTATTCTGGCACTGGTGGCTGGAAAATAGGCAGCATAAAAAGGAGATGGAAATATTTATATATTTTTAAAACAAACCTAAGTGTGTATGATGTCATCTGCGTGCGCCGGCTACCATTCAGTCTTCCTGTCCGCTCAATTGCTGCTAGTTTTACTCACATGCTTAATGCCAGATGATCTCGCTCTCGAAATGGAATTGAACGATTCAGATTATCACTGGCTTCCTGTTACGACTCCAGTCCAGCGCGCGGATGACGTCATATAAGCGCTGCTTTCTTTTAAAAAAATATAAATACCGGGTTATAAGTAGGATACACTACGCTTAAAAATGTGCACACATGAAAACCCCCTAGGGTAAAAGACTCCCACCACAGCCTCCTAAAATCCTGTGGGAAACACTGTGTTCTCATTCAGCAGCTCATTCATTTAACCCTTGTGTAATGTTCACATTGTTGTTACTCAGCCAGCATTTGTGGGTCTGATGGACCCGTTGCATATTGTGGCTTTTAATGCCACACAATCAATCTGTTTTATGTGAAAATTCTGAACAGATTTGTACCTTTTTCCAAATTACATGCAGTATGAACAATATATATGGTTAATATTTAGCTTTTACCTTTTTTAGGTCCAGTGTTGCCACAGTTACTTTGAAACAGTAATCCGACTACTGACTACTTCTTTAAAAAGTAACTTAGTTAAGTTACTGATTACTTGCTTTTAAAAGTAACTAAATTAGATTACTTTTAGTTACTTTCAGCAGATCCCCGGCCCGGCCCTATAACATGAAAATGACTACCAGTTCTGCCAGTACTCACTTTATTGACTCCAACATTTGCAAACATTTCCTGGAAATAGGCTTGCTTGTTTTTTAAATGAAGAATAAATAAAAGACAGTCTTTCTTGACTTTACTTAAAATATCTTTTTCAAAAAACTCTTACAAATAAAAGTAGTACATAGGCTTAATATCCCCCCCTCCTTCAGGATAAATGAATGAACATATAGGCCTATA
>NW_015152351.1:39294-41149 GCF_000732505.1 Cyprinodon variegatus
TGCAGGTGGGACTTGCTCCGTTAGCTTCGTTGTGCTGAGCTGTTTCTCCAGATGTTTTTTTAGGTTTGATGTCGTTGAATGTAGACAACACTCTGTCACCAGTGCAAAGTGTACAACGGACCTTAATGTTGTCATCCTTAACCGAAATAAAATCAAAATAATGCCTGTATTTCCAGCTGCTAAAGGCGGACTTCTCTCCTTCCATGTTCATTGTTCACATCTGATCTGACGAGATAGAATCTTTGATCTGATTTTGGCGCCGCGGAATAGATATGACGTACCTCGTAAGAAATAGACAAAAAAAAAAAAGAAAAAATATATAGTAGACCTAAATAACCTGCGCAGTAGTAACGCATGGTGTTTTATAAAAATAACTTTTATCTGACTACTAGTTTTGGAGTAGTTGCATTAGATTACAGTAGTTACTAAGTAAAGCATTACTGGCAACACTGGTTAGGTCACATTTAAAACTTATTATTTAAAACATAATAAAGAAACTCAATTAAAATCAACATGTGAGTGGAAACAAATTTCCAAGCGAAGCAAGGTTTTTCAAAACTACTGACTTTTGTTTTGTTTGAAGTTGAAATTTAATCCATTCAGGTGCACAACAAAAGCTCAACACATGAACATAGAGTAAACATATCAGTCAAGAAAAAACATCAGCCCCTTTGAACACCTAGCCTTTAGCCACAAGCCTATACAACACATGAGGGGCAGAGCTGTACTGTGTGTTGCAGATATACTTTTTGCACTTGATGCATGTATACTGTGTTTTCTTGTCAATGTTGGGTCTGCACACCTCGCACCGCTTCTTCTTGTTGCTGGTGTTCACAACCTAGAATAATGAAAAGATCAGGAATTTTTACAAACGCCTCTCTCTCTCTCTGTCTCTCTCTATCTCTCTTTCTCTCTCACACGTACATACACACACATACACACACACACACACACAAGAGACATGAGTGCCAGGCATGCAACAGCATCACACACTTACATCAGGCTCTGCAGATTGTGGTTCTGTCAGTTGGGTGGGCAGGGCGCCAGATATTTTCTTCTTTCAATTTGTGGTCTCACCAATGCCTTTCCCAGATCCTCAAGAAAGAGCCGTCTTTTCTAGAGCTTATCTTATTTCCACTCGGGGTTCAGTGCCATCCAAATGACAAAGGCATTGTACGCTGAGATGTCCAACATGTCAAAGAATATTACCAGTGGCCAGCGTAGAGTCCTCCGTTTGCAGATGTAGGCTGTCACCAGCTCGTCCATGTTGTCTACCCCTCCTTTTGTGACAGTAAAATCCATGATGATCCCTGGTTTGTGATGTTCCTGGTCACAGATTCTTCCATCCCTATGCAGTGTACTAATGAGTACCACATTCTTGCCTTTCTTTGGCACATAGGATACCAGGAATATGTCAGAACACTGTTTTTTTGCATTGCATCCTCAAAAGCTTGATTGAATGATTTATCTGACTGTTTTATTGACGTTCCTTTTAGCACAGCTCCATCTAATGGATGCATAACACAACCACAGTCAGGTTTGACTGCAGCTTCTATTCTATGGGCCTTATAACCCGGTGCGCCCTATTTATAAAAACAGCCTTTATAAAGGCCTTTTATTGAAAGTGCACCTAATAATCCAGTGTGCTTTATATGTGCAAACAATATGGTATATATTGTCTATATTTACACATTTATATATATATATTGTCATCAAGTTGCCCTGGTTCCCTAGCAACTGACGCGGACCTTGTTAACCCGGGCGACGTCCGAGCCGGTATGGCCCTTGTATTTGCGGTTTCACTCATGCCTGAGGTAGGCCACTAAGCACAAAGGACCTTGCCTAAGGGTCCACC
>NW_015152351.1:43274-45299 GCF_000732505.1 Cyprinodon variegatus
TCAAGGCCTGACAAAACCAGACCATCACCAGGTGAGATCGATCCCAAGACTGGGAAAATAACATGTCGGAACTGTTCTAGAAACCAAAACTGGTCTCTGGACAAAGAGTGGCCTCTAGACCTCCATCTCAGTCAAGGATCAAGATCATACATGATCATGAAAAGTTGACATAATACTCAGTACATTAATCTTCTTTAAAAATAACCATTAGTAGCAGCCCATTTCTACTTGTACTGTAAGGAGTAGCTCCTACTAAGATTCTATGCCCCAACATCAACAATGATATACCGGCACCAATATGTGTGAAAAATGTGTTGCAAAAAAGTAATAATAACATATTCCCAAGAAATGAGTCTTGTGGAAGTAAAATAAAAGAAGACTGGTCAGACTAAAGTTTGGATTAATAGGTAAAGGTGGAAAATTATAATTATAATCATAATTATAACGAAAACATACAAATTCACTTAATATGACTAGATGAAGACAGAATAGACCATATACATTATATTGTTTTCATGCTTCAAAAGTTTATTTAATGCAAGGCTAAAGAAAAGAGGGTTTTACTTAAATCACCACTTATAAAACATTCACTCTGCTCTAATCTAACTGTTGTTTATGTGTGGGTTATTCTACTGTGTTAGAAAAAAGGAGAAATTATATGAAGTAAAAGAAGAAATGGCTTTTAGAAAACAGGATTTCTATGTGGTAGAATAACTGAAAGACAATAAAGCATCCTCCACCGGTTCTGGTTCATGCTTTTTTATACCAGAAAAACGCTTCCTCTCGGACTGCTCAGACTTTCTTGGCACAGACAGATGGGAGACGTTCCCAACATCCTAAGTCATCCCAGCACTTTGGAGCTAAACAGACAAAAAAAAAAATCTGTAAATATCACAGAAACCAAATACTGTTTACAAAGAACTATGATTGTAGGGAAGCTTGATATTCTACAACCGATTTCCAAAACAAAAACACAAAGCAAACAACAATATATGCCCCTGTATTTAATCCAGTAAATGTAATAGTGTTGTAGCTAAAGTTTTACTAACATAGTTAACCTGCTAATTATTCATTACTCCTTTAACTGCTTGAAAAACATACAATGTGTGATATTTTCTTTTACCATCATGGTTCATCTCCAAACAGTGCTGGGTGCCTCGCCAATTGTTAGGCTCTCCTCGACACCAGTTTGTGTAGTAGAATTGGCTTCCATCGCTCCAAAACCAAATGCTTGTCTGAATGAAAAAACCCAGTAGATTATAAACGTCTTTCAATCATTTATCAAAATACTTAACAAATAAACTAATTAGAAAAAAAAATACCTTCTGTGCGTTATAGCCTCCAATCCATGTACGTCCGGACCTATAACTTGCTGTTCTTATCACATGCTGAATCTGATGGTACTCCCTTAGGTTATGAACTGATGCCAGGTGTCCCCCCATAAACATGCAGTGCCTCTGCAGACAAAAAACAGAATGATATACAAAAGTAGTAGCTGCATTTTTTTTATTAACAACCATAAAATAAGAGAGTAAAAGAGCATAAGAGCACAATGTTATTGAAAATCACCTCAGCTGAAGCCCAATTCATGGGCATGGAAACATAGTGGTAGCAGTTACCGTTGTACTCAGACCAGCCAGAAGGACAAGAAGCAGATCTCTGGACCAAGTCCATTGCTTCTAAATACAAACAAATGGAGATCCTTAGTTAAAAGCAATGTATGTCAGCATTAGAATAAAGTTTATTCTTCATGATCATATTACAAAACAACACTCACTGACCTTCATCAGCAGAGCCATCAACTGGAACAGCTGTGGGCATTTTAAACAACAGGAATTAGTGAGTTTGTTTGAGTCTTAGTAACTTTACAAACTCTGTATACTTGAGAAATGCTTACGATCAGCTCCGACCCATGCCATCTCAGAGAAAACCAGGACACACAAAACCAGCAACTTCATGATGGAAGTGATGAAATGATGGAGATATACAAGCTGAAATTAATGAAAAATAAGTTACATATGTAAC
>NW_015152351.1:46979-48657 GCF_000732505.1 Cyprinodon variegatus
TATAAAAGCTGTCTTCAGACCTTGCCTCGACGCCGCAGTGTTGAATCTAGTTGGTTAGCACCTGAGCCAAAGAACCTTCTGAGAATCTTTTATTGCCCTCTGAGTCCTGCAAGGATTCTAATCCTTTTGTGTCTCTGTTTCCAGGAAACCTGTTTTTCTCTGTGAGCTCTGGATGAGCTCAGACTGCCGAGCCTGCCCTCTGAGCCAAACCCCAGGACTCCTCTCTGGATTTCCCATGCAGCTCTGGATTAAGAGCAGTTATCGGACTCTGCTGAAACAAACCTTCTCTGGACCCAACAGCTCCCCTCTCTGAGCTCAAACCGGAACCCTCAAAGTATTAACCTGAACATCACAAACCCAAACCCAATTGCTCTCAAAGCTAACTGCTCTGTTATCTACACAGACTCCAGTGAACCAGTCCCCAGGCCTGAACCAGTTCCTGACATAATTCCATGTGCTTGTGTACAATAAACATTGTTAAACTTTTACTCTTGTTTTCCGTCTCCGTGGTGTTCTGCATAACTGGGTCTCATCTGTGAACCCATCATGACACTGGCCTAGAATCAACTAAGATATCAGCCGGACAACAGCGTCATGTGAGCTTTGTCTCACACACTGGCAAAAAACAACAAGCGGAGCCACTCATGACTCATCTGGTGCCCCACAGACCTTAGTACAAAGTTGGTACTGAATAATTTGACTTTAATGGAAAGAGTTGGAGCCTGATAACTAAAAGATCTGCTTCCTGGTCTGGTGAAGATTCTGAATCATTCCAGGTCATATTCATTCCAACAAAATGGAAAAAAAAAAAGTAAAATAACAGACTACTGGACTTTGTTTTCCAAGTTTGAAGACGTTTCACTTCCTATCCAGGAAGCTTTCTCGATTTTCATGTTTCCTAAGCCATAACAAGGCTTTTTTTTGAACGCAAAAGCTATTCTAGTCATTTTGAATTGAGAAAGCTTTCTAGTTGGGAAGTGAAATGTCTTCACACCAAGAAAACAAATTCCAGTGGTTTGTTTTGTAACTTTTTAAATTTTGTTGAAAAGGATAGGCCTCTAATTCTACTTTTAGAGGTTCTATTAACAGCAAGTAAACCTGTAGATTAAGAGCAAAGTGCTTTGTTGGGAACATAAGGAATGATCAGATCCCTAATATAGGACAGGGATAGATCATTTAAGGCTTAAGATGTGGAAGGAGGATTCTAAATTATATTCTGGATTCATGCAGAACTCAGAAAATTAGCAGCTAACTTCAGCCTTTTGCTCACACTTAAATTTAGATCAAATGCTGTACTGTTTTATTTTTTGTTACATTTTGAAATGCTCCTGATTTGTAATTAAATGGTAGCTTGTTTTGCATGAATATGAATTAAATTGAGTTGCGCAATACTTGTGATACAACACAGTAGTCTATATGTATAGATGTCATTGAATGGAAAAACTTTTTTTCTGAGTTAATTGTCATGAATGGCCTGATTAAGTTAGTAAATTAAATTTGATTAGACTGAGTTTATCGTGTTTTTTACAGTTAGGGTTGGTTCCAAGGAGCCTGAGATACTAAAACTCCTCAAAAAGGTTTAGTTACATTTCTGCAAGGATCACACTGGAATGTTCTAGTTTCGTAGATTCTTTTTCTATGAGCATCATTCATGCAGTTTTCTTTTTATATATCAGTA
>NW_015152351.1:50732-55813 GCF_000732505.1 Cyprinodon variegatus
ACACAACGTTGTGTCAAGGTTAGTTCAAAGGAAAAACATTTTATTGAAAAATCTTGTTTATGCAACTCATCAGCTGGGACCAGCTTGCTGGATTCTCTGGTTATAAGATAAGCCCATGTCCAGAGGAAGGAGTGGGAGCCAGTCAGAAGACTTCTGTGCAACATGCCGCGGGAGAGTCCCAGAAGCAGAGCAGCCAGCAGATGCTGAAGAACAGGAGGGCCCAGATGCTGAATCTAGAGCAGGTAACGAAGCCAGGGTCCAGACCAGAAGATAAGAGAGATGCAGAGGTACCAAGGGGGTATCAAAACTGGGGTCAGGGGAAAGATCCATGGTTGTTGACAGGCAGAATAGAAACAGCAGTCTGTAAACAAGAGACAGGCAGAAACACACCGAAACAAGAGCAGAACAAAACTTATGAATCCAGGGCCAAAAACAGGTCAGGATCAAACAACAGCACAGGTACGCTAGATACTTCTGACACTAAACTCGAGTAATCTGGCACTGATGGCTGGAAAATAGGCAGCATAAAAAGGAGATGAAACAGGTGGAGAGATAAGCGATAATGAGCAACCGGGCAGAATTAGACAGGTGAATGGAATAAGCAAATATGTCAGCCACAAGCGCCAAGATCATAACACACTGTTGTTCAATAAATGCTTTGAACTTTACCAATGTCTGGTTGTTTGGTTATTCAATTAAATTGGTTGATCGGAAAACCAGTGGCTTCGTTGTTTTCTGACCAACCGTTGTCAGAAAATGTAGATTTCTATTATACATCATTTATCCTATTTACTCACTACAAAAGTTTTCACACAGTCTGTTTCACCTTCAAAGCCCCACCATTCTCTGGTGAGGGGTGTTTGTAGACCAGACATAGCTTCTTCCCATAATAAACCAGATTCTTTCACAATGTTTATTCAAAACATGTTACTGTTAACCAATGTTTCTGTAATTTGTTTAGACTCTGACTACCATTGTTGTAAGTAAGGGGGAACGAACGCTGCTCAGGCAGAACAGGGCTGAATGCTCTGCCATAAGGGCTTCATGATTAACTGTTCTCTCTTTGCAAAGATATTAAGAATGATTATGCCGACTGAGTGAAATCCATCAATCTCCGTTTATTTAACTAGGGTGAATAGTTAAATACTTTTTTCCCCATACACCAATATATTGGTTATTTTAACCAAAGTTTGTGGGGCATTATTTAAGTTTACAGAGTTTTCCAATAATACTACCACCTGTGGTCAAAAGACAGAACTGCAGCAGTTTTCAGAACAAAATAATGCTCTGCAAAGAATATTACCTTGTTTCAAGAGGATGATGTTTACAGAGGAAAGAAAAGTAAATTTTCTATATTTATCATTTGAGAAACTAGCTTCTCATTCTGTGATATATTTGACACTCAAAATGTATTATATGGTCTTAGATAAATACAGAATATCAGTGTTGCTGTCTTTAATATTACACGTCATGATAATCTTGATTTGTGACATTCAGAAAACATGGTTTTTATAACAAATACGAAACATTACAGATATTTATTGTTACATCCATTTTATATTTCCAAATTATACCCTGACACATATTTTATGCCACAAATTTTGTATTTGTGCCATTCAAAATCCTATTTTAAAATGTAACCATCCTACCTCCATAGAACAGCTCTGAAGGATTTGACAGCACAGACGGGGGCAACAGCAGCAACAGGTGCTTTAAGAAGGAGGGCAAGAGGAAGAGGGAGGGCATGAGGCAGAGGTGCAGGTAGAGGCAGAGGAATAGTGAGAGGAGCCAGATTTATCAGTGAGGAGGACAGACAGAGGTTTGCTCAGTTAAGCCAGGTGTACACTGTGCAATCTTTTTCAGTCGTTGCACCCAGCTGCTGCACACACTGTATGATTAATCGCAGGGTTTAGTCGTACAGTGTGAGCTCACAGCTACCGATTTATGTTCGGCCCGACGCTCTCATGCAATCTGCCTGCTCACACCGTATGACTAAAAACCACGTCGGACTCAGCTCCGCAGAGAGATTGAGCTGCTCTGACTCGTCCATCCATCCATTCATTTTCAAACATGCCTATCCCAAGTGGGGTCGCGAGGGGTGCTGGTGCCTATCTCAAGCAGTCAATGGGCGAGAGGCGGGTTATACCCTGGACAGGTCGCCAGTCCATCGCAGTCTGACTCGTCTATCTGGAAGCCAAAAAAAATAGAATGGGAATATTAAGCTCAGAAGAGTGAAATGCGCTGCCTTGGCAGTTTGTGTAATTTTGTCCTAAAAGCCCTGAAAAGAAAAAGGGGCGACATATTTGGAAAAAAAAGACATGGTTGAGAAAACGTGGCTACTACAGTGTGTCAATTTTGCATTTCATTCATTGCATCCCAGCCACGCTGCTGTGTTTACATCTGAGAGGAAGAAGAAAAAGAAGAATCCTTGTTTGCGAAAGCGCCCTGAGCGATTTGCCGGTCTGGAGAAAATCAAACATGCTTGATATTCTCCCTACCTCACGATTACTGATTGGGAGGTGGTCGTGAGAGGCTGATTTCCGGTCGTAACCCCCTGTACACTAAACGACTCAAAGCGCACGACCAGGCTGAAAGTCGAGCTGATCGAAAGATTCTCGCACAACTCAAAAATCCCCCCCGAAAATCGCACTGTGTACGTCGGGCTTTAGGCCCTGCCAGTACTGCTGAGATGCAGGTTTGTCATATTTAACATTTCAAAAATAACACACCCTCACATCAACGTGATCCTACGTGATTGACTTAAAGTCGGCAGCAGAATTGTGGAAACACACTAGGGAGTTGTTCATAAAAGAGGAAAATTGTTTTTCACTAATAAGAGGACGTATCAGCTTTTCCAATCTGTATCAGCTTTTCCAACGAGACCGTGGCTGTCCACAACCCAGGGCCATAGAGAAACAAATTGTTCATGTATTATATTTTTTTCCCGCCCTTCTTTATAAAAATGCGACTTTGTCCCTGTATTACTGTACTTTTCAGACCCCTCCAGCGACTCTTTTTCAATAAAGCGACTAGCGACAAATCTAGCGGCATTTCTTGTGTCACTTGCGGCTTTTGGAGACTCTGTCCTGCTTCCGCAGGAGCAGTGTTGCCAACTCCTCTGAAATGAAAGTAGCTATTGGCTGTGCTGCAAGTCGCTAGAAGTCGCTGACTGACGTCATTGCCTAATTTGCATAATATATATATATATTTTTTTTCAACTTTTTTTTGTACTTTTTCTTTTCCCCTTGTGGTCCACTAAGGAGCTTAATAATCATGGTAAAACATCAAAATTTTGAACCATACATTTTTTTACATTCCATTAACAATCTAAATGGAAAAAAAATACTACAAAGAATCAATGACAATGTGAGCAAATAATGGTAATTATTGTTCTTTTTTTTTCAAACTAATAAGATTTCCCTCGAGGCACACAGGTTGTGCTTGCCTGCTCACAGAAGCATTGGGTACTCGTCATGTTGGTCAAGGCTCTCTAAGGCAGGTTCAGCAACTCAGGGAGCTGACTCCAGTATGATCAACCTGCGCCGTCAATCCCAGCACACAGCTCATTTGTAGTCTGGAAGCTGAGGGTAAACATGCTGTGGCTCTGACTGCAGTGCTGAGAGGTACAGCTGCGGAAGCGGGAGAACTGAGTTTGGGACGGGGGAGGTGTCCCACAGCAGACACCAGGAAAGTCGCTATATTTGTCGCTAGTCGCTTTTTTGAAAAAGTGTCGCTGCGGGGGTCTGAAAAGTCGCTAAATATAGCGACAAAGTCGCTGAGTTGGCAACACTGCGCAAGAGACCTTCTCAGCGCTGCTGTCAGAGCCACAGCATGTTTGCCCTAAGCAAGCGAGGGGGATGTAAATGTAAAATGTTATTTGGTCTAAAATAAATAACTGAATTTGAAATGTTTCATCTTAAATAACGGTATTTGATTCACACAGCAACAGTCATTTAATCAATTTGTCCATTGTGTTTTCCTCTCTAAGATAATGATTTGGTACTCTGGAAATGGAATTGAACGATTCAGATTAGCTAGCCGAATGAATAGAAGGGGAAGAGCGTAGCCACCTGTGGCCCGGGCTGCCTGTCACGCCATGCATGCGCTACTTTGTTTTAAAAAAATATAAATATAAAAAATATAACTCGGATATAAGTGGGATACACTACGCTTAAAAATGTACACTCATTAAAAAAACCCCGAGGGTCAGAGACTCTCCCACCACAGTCTCCTAAAATCCTGTGGGAAACACTGTGTTCTCATTCAGCAGCTCATGCATTTAACCCTTGTGTAATGTTCATATTGTTGTTCCCCAGCCAACGTTTGTGGGTCTGATGGACCCGTTGCATTTTGTGGCTTTTAATGCCTCACAATCAATCTCTTTTATGTTAAAATACTGAAAAGATTTTTACCTTTTCCCAATTACAAGCAGTATAAACAATATATTTGGTTAATATTTGCCTTTTACCTTTGTTAGGTCACATTTAAAACGTATTATTTTATTGAGTACGATGCTTGCCACTGTTGTATTTTTGTTTGGCACTACTTTGTGGAGCGGAGGGCTACATGTTTATAAGTGCAATAAAGGTGGAGCCTCCTGGTTCTCTGTGTTCAGCGGGAGCAGGCAGTGTGGCCACCGGTCAAGCTAAAAGTAATGACTCCAGTATTTTATTTATCTCATAAGTTAGTTAACATTTACATAAAAGATGCATTTGGGTGTCGCAGATGACGGTGAAGTGTCGAGTGGCTCCCATGAAAGTGGTAGGAGATCCGCTGCTGAAGAATCAACATACCGGTATTTAAAACATAATAAAGGAACTCATTAAAATCAACATGTGAGTTGAAACAAATTTACAAGTGAAGCAAGGTTTTTCAAAACTACTGACTTTTATTTCTTCAAACTTGAAATGTAACCCTAAATGGCATCAGCTATTCATCAATGGTGACATATGGCCCAGAAGAGGTTTCTAGAATCTGTGGAACATAGCAAAAATTTGAAATATCCTGTCCAGGGTTGATGCTGAGAAACTAGTCCATGCATTTGTTACTGCAAGTCTGGACTATTGTAATTCTTTACTATC
>NW_015152351.1:56243-57664 GCF_000732505.1 Cyprinodon variegatus
GGCAGATCTTTTAGTTATCATGCATCTCTCCTGTGGAACCAACTACCAGTTTTAGTCTGAGGCTACTTTTAAGTGTAGGCTTAAAACTTTCCTTTTTGATAAAGTTTATAGTTTGTGGGATTTAGGTCATCCTGAGGTATCTCTATAATTAGGCTGCTAAAGGCTGAGAGTTATAGAGGACATAGGGACCCCTATTTCATCATTCTGCTTCATTCTATCTCTATTCTCCCACTCTGCAGAATATGTTATTTCAATCTTGAATGTTATGCTTTCTCCGCTTCTTGTCAGAGTAGCTTTGCCTCGTCTGTTCCTGTTTGGTGGTGACACCATTATGGAGAGCAATATCAGCTGTGTTGCAACACATTTGTTTATAGATGTTCGAGATTGGCCCTTTTTTCAGTGTAGTCCTATTGCTCTGACTGTGACTGGCTGGATGTGCTCTCTTAATCCTCTGACATGGGAATTGGCTCAGAGATCATCTGCCTGGCTGTGTGTTTTCTGCACAGGGCCACCTTTTACACTTGCCTTTTGTATCTCTGCTTCTGTCTCCTTGAACCCTCAGCAGATGGCCGCTCACACTGAGCCTGGTTCTGCTGGAGGTTTCTTCCTGTTAAAAGGAAGTTTTTCCTCTCCACTGTCACTACAAGCATGCTTAGTGTGAGGGATTGCATTTGAGTCAATGAGTCAATGCAATTAACTGGTTTTCCTTAGATAGAAAACTTTGAATCAATTTAACTGTATGACCTGATGAACTGTAAAGTGCCTTGAGGTGACATGTTTTAATTTGGCGCTATAGAAATAAACTGAATTAAATTGAACTGACTCGGATAATGACAAGAGGTAGCCAGGCCTGTTGGATGCTGTACTCGCCAAACTGTTCAATTTGCCACTGAAGAAGATGGATTCGAGAGATTTGTTGATGGGGAATGAATTGAAAGATTTAGCTTTATGTGTTATGTATGTACCGTAACTGAAAAATGTTGAGTTATAAACTAACTTTAGCAGTATCAGATTGTGTTTCTTTTATGGGTTTAAAACTGAAGAAGTTATTGTGATTGCACTAACTATGTGTTATATGTAAGTTGAAGTCTACATAGAGGGCATCATGGGAGTGAACAGAGTTGTTAGAACGCTTTTGTTTTTGCATTGCATCCTCAAAAGCTTGATTGAATGATTTATCTGACTGTTTTGTTGACATTCCCTTTAGTACAGCTCCATCTAGTGGATGCATAACACAACCCCAGTCAGGCTTGACTGCAGCTTCTATTGTATGGGCCTTATAACCCGGTGTGCCCTATTTGTGAAAACAGCCGGTCCCCTTTTTTAAATACCACCCCGGTCTGCCAATCCAGGAGAACTGCCCCCTATGTCCTTGCAATGTTGCAGAGCCGCGTTAACCAACACAGCCCTACAACATCCAG
>NW_015152351.1:57982-61323 GCF_000732505.1 Cyprinodon variegatus
AGCAGCAATGTCCACCAGTTAGTTTTAAATTTAAGTGATGTTGCCCACGTAAATTAAATAAATGAAAAGACTTGCTCATGGGATGCGTAGTATGTAAGACCCAGAGCAAGGGTCCTGCTCTTAAGTACATTAGAAGTTACACCTTCCAGACATAATTTTTTGTACACCTTATAGGATTCACATTTTTCACATTGAAATGTGTGCTGAAGCTTCCAATACAGTATTGATTTATGTACCTCTTTAACAAAGCTTCTTTTAACATTTTTACTAACATAAATACTATAATAGTATAATAATTTCATGATTAATATCATAGTTAATCTTATGAAATGTCACTAGAATTTTTTTCTTTAATTTGATCTATTTTTCACATCTTTCTCACTCCAATGGCTGTCCAAATATGAAACTTTCTCAATGGTGTTTCAATGTGCTTCATTAAACTACATCTTCTTTCCCAATAAGCAGTAAATAATTCAAATGTACATTAGCACAAATATCTAAGAACTGTGAGATCTGCGTTGGCCCCTCATATCTGCTGCCATCTTATCTGAGGATGTGCTGATTGACTTCTGATCATTGTTTTGCTCCGTTTACTTGAATTTAGCAGAAAAAAAAGTCCCATGGAGAATCTAGCTGCGCGGTGAACAGGTGCATCTTATGGTGCTTGTTTGATAGCAGGGCTGATACAAATCTTTGAGTTTCATTGTTCTGTAGGCCTAGACTGCTAAATAATATGGGCCACCACATGGTCTCCTTCCAGTGGGATTATTTATTTATGCATCTGTAGCTATTACATGTGCTGAAAAGAGCATTGTTGAACTTTTTGAAGGCTCATTGAAGTTCTATTGAATATATTCATCCACATCCAACTCTTAAATGTATTAATCTTTAATATAAAACTGATATTATAGGAATATATAAAAGTTGCTTTCAAAAGTAGCTACCATACTCCAGCAGGCTGAGATGGTATAAGCGCCAAAACGAAATATGCTAATGATTAATCTATTCCCTTTCCGTTTTAATTATTACTAGGTTATATTTAACAAGGCAAGCAAAAACTGTGCTCAGTTTCTCCATATTATATAACGGAATTCATTTGTATTTTCATTGTTGTTTTTTTAGGTTAATAAATAATACACAAATTCAAAATGATAAAGAAAAAAATCTTTGTCTATTTTGATTTTAAGTTTATGTTGGATTTTATTTTATTCACTGCATAGATTTAATTGTGCGCCGAAAACGTGCAAGCAGTGCGCAGTTGGGCAAGGGCGCAGCTTTGAGGGAACATTTGCGCTCACACTGTTAGTCAATAGATGGGCATTATGACCAGGTCAGCTATTGTCTGGGGGCCCCCAGCGAGCTCGGGCCCTAGGCAGTTGCTTGCTTTGCTTGCCTTGTTGCAACAGTACAGAATGTTATGAGTAAGGCCTGAGAAAGAGTCTGGCTTGTTGTGAGAATGATTATTTTTCACATCAAACAATCCCAAATAGGAAAAAAACTATCTCCTTTCACTCAGACACAGTTTAGCCTTGCAGCTGTGAGTCCTGATTGAATAAATTTAGAAAGTAATTAAAATATTAAGGAGAGATTCTAAAGTCAGACCAAGAATACATGCCAGTTTCTTAAATATCATATGTAGCTTAGATTTCACAGTCATTATGAGCAATGAAAACATTGTATTTGGTGTAAGATGGCGGGATCTAGCAGTGCTCTGATCGCTCGTGTTGCTTAAATTCACATGCATTGTGATGTCTGAGCATGTTATGATAATAAGGAGCAACTATTAGTATTATATTTTGACTTCACAAAACTACCAAATCTCAAACTTGTCTCCATACAATTGGTCAAGGCCTGACAAAACCAGACCATCACCACCTGAAATCAATCCCAAGACTGGGAAAATAACAGGTCGGAACTGTTCTAGAGACCAAAACTGGTCTCTGGACAAAGAGCGGTCTCTAGACCTCCATCTCAGTCAAGGATCAAGATCATACATGATCATGAAAATTTGACATAATACTTAGTACATTAATCTACTTTAAAAATAACCATTAGCAGCAGCCCATTTCTACTTGTACTGTAAGGAGTAGCTCCTACTAAGATTCTATACCCCAATATCATCTATGATATACCGGCACCAATATGTGTGAAAAATATGACTTTAAGTGTTGCAAAAAAGTAATAATAACATATTTCCAAGAAATTAGTCTTGTGGAATAAAAAAAAAGAAGACTGGTCAGGCTAAAGTTTGGATTAATAGGTAAAGGTGAAAAAAACTAAATAATAACAAAATTTACAAATTCACTTAATATGACTAGATGAAGACAGAATAGACCATATACATTATATAGTTTTCATGCTTCAAAAGTTTATTTAATGCAAGGCTAAAGAAAAGAAGAAGGTTTTACTTAAATCACCACTTATAAAACATTCACTCTGCTCTAATCTAACTGTTGTTTATATGTGGGTTATTCAAATGTGTTACAAAAAGGAGAAATTATATGAAGTAAAGGAAGAAATAGCTTTTAGAAAATATGATTTCTATGTGGCAGAATAACTGAAAGACCAGAAAAAGGCTTCCTCTCGGACTGCTCAGCCTTTCTTGGCACAGACAGATGGGAGATGATACCAACATTCGAAGTCATCCCAGCACTTTGCAGCTAAGCACAAAAAAAAAATCTGTAAATATCACAGAGACCAAATACTGTTTAAAAAGAACTATGATTGTAGGGAAGCTTGATATTCTACAACCGATTTCCAAAACAAATACCCAAAGCAAACAACAATACATGCCCCTGTATTTAATCCAGTAAATGTAATAGTGTTGTAGCTAAAGTTTTACTAACATAGTTAACCTGCTAATTACCAATTACTGCTTGAAAAACATACACTTATGTGTGATATTTTCTTTTACCTGAATGGTTAATCTGCAAACAGTGCTGGTTGCCTCTGCAATTGTTAGGCTCTCCTGGACACCAGTTTGTGTAGTGGAAATAGCTTCCATCGCTCCAAAGCCAAATGCTTGTCTAAAAGAAAGGCCCCAGCACATTATAAACATCTTTCAATCATTTATCAAAATACTTAACAAATAAACTAACTAGTAAAAAAAATACCTTGTGTGCATTACTGCCTCCAATCCATGCTCGGTTGAACCCATAAGTTGCCTTCCTTATCACATGCTGAATGTGATGGTACTCACTTGGGTTATGAACTGATGCCAGGTGTCCCCCCATGAACATGCAGTGCCTCTGAAGACAAAAAACAGAATGATATACAGAAGTAGTTGCTGTGTTTTGTTAATTAACAACCATAAAATAAGAGAGTAAAAGAGCATAAGAGCA
>NW_015152351.1:63073-65654 GCF_000732505.1 Cyprinodon variegatus
TCTACCGGGAGAACACAAAATATCTTTGGATGAACCCATACCTCCTGTTGTGCATCCTTGCAGGAAAATCCCATTCAATCTGTGGAACAAACTAAAAGATGAAATGGTGCTCATTGAACCGCTAGGGGCTCATCAAGAAAATACATGAGTGATTTAAAAGGGTCAGCTCACTGATGGTTGTGCTAAATCAAAACAGGAACAAAACAAATACAGAGAGAGACAAATGCAGTTGAAACGTTGAAAGAACTCAAGAGCAAGATAAATAGTGTTTAAGGGGAGTAAATTTGTTTTTCCTTCTTCACTACTTCCATCAGATGTTCCAAAAGATACACGTGGGTACCTGGAAGAAGCCAAGTGTAAAAGCTGAACAAGGGAAGTAATGTACTGGCCGAGAAACAACTAAAATATCAGCCTGACAACCGCATCATGTGAGCTTTGTCTCACACACCGGCAAAAAATAACAAGCGGAGTCGATCATGACTCATCTGGTGCCCCACGGACCTTAGTACACAGTTGGAACTGAGTAATTTGACTTTAAGGGAAAGAGTTACACAGTGGTCAACGACTACTTTTCTAACTATGTGGAAATTAGAGTCCTGCAGTCTACATCAAGAAAGGCAGTCATTAGCTACCTAAGGACTGTCTCCGCCAGACATGGTGTTAAATGTGAATATTATTTCTTTATAGGGAGAAGGCTGTAATGCAAGGAGCATAGAATCACTAGAACTCCAATACCCAGCATGCAACAGGGTTCAAGAGCAGGGATGGTATCCTCACAAGAGGTGTCTGGCTGTTGAATGTACGTTTGTATAAAACCAGGATGCCTGACTGAATGAATAAAAAATGACACAGTTAACACACCTCCACTTCTTATGTTAAAATAAGAAGGACAATGCACTTTTTTTTTCAATTCAATTCAGTTTATTTATATAGCACCAATAGACAAAATATGTAATTTCAAAGCACTTTACAGAGACAATTCATCCAGATCATACAGTCAGAGAGTAAGAAACCTTCAGCAGAACCAGGCTCAGTGTGATTAACCGTGTGCCGAGGTCAACTTAGGTTCAAGGAGATAGAAACAGACATACAAAAAGGTAAGTGTAAACTAGCTCCAGAGGTGGCCCTGTCCAGGAAACACACAGCCAAGCAGACAGGTTATGAGCCAGCCCCAATGTCAGAGGATTAAAGAGAGCACGTACAGTTAGTCACAGTAAAATAGAAAAAGGACTACACTGAAAAACAAGCGCAGCTCAGACATTCATAAACAAAGGTGTAGATTGCNCATGTTCTTAAAAGACACACAAAATATGGAACAAAAATCAATCTATATTCTTTGTTTTTCATTTTAACCAGGACATCCAAAATACTTTTATCTTTCAAATTTGTGATGATTTGCAGATCCTTGCCTTAGTGTTTTATCTGGAACCCTTCGGGAAGTTTAAATTAAATCAAAATTGGCTATCCCGCCAAGAGTTTTTTTACTTGTCTAAAACCAGTACCAGAGAATGTATATGACGTACAGTGTATTTTGTGCAAGAAGTCATTCAAGCTCAGCATGATGGGAATCAAGGCATTGAAGTTACACATGCAAAGCGGGATAGCTTCCAGTAAAATATCACAGTTGTGAAAATTTGAATTAAGAAAGAAGGAACTCCAGCCTCATAATGCCGGTCATAATTTAACCAGCACAATTCTTGTATGTATCCATCCCATAATAATTTCAAAGGCTGTTTGGATTCAACACAGCAGTCCAGTGGTCCTTTTCTACTATGAATAGTGTTGTTAGTTTTGATTCTACTAAGATAAAGGGATAAAAAACAAGCAACAGGAGCTAGGAGCCACAACCTCCATCTGGATTGAGCCCCTGTCTGTGTTGTGGCAATGGAAATCAAAATGTTTGGAACTGATATCTTTACAAATTTATTAACTTTCAGAATCATTATTACCCACCTCTGCAAAATGTAAACTGTTGCTTTTTCTTGACTTTCTCCTTTACATGTGAATGGGGTTTAAATGTTAACTAGATATATTTTACTTTTAGTATGAAAGCCATTTGATTGAGCCTTAACAACTTTTCACTGTTTTGTTCTTATCTATAATCAATTTTTAAAGCGGCTGCCCAAATGCATTAACCACATAGAAAAATAATCTCTCTTCATGTCTCAGTAATGTTAATTTGTGGATATTTTCTATCATAAAATGAAAGATTTGGTTAGTAGAGTTGCTTTATAGCACTTTAATGGAGAAATAGAAGGTTTTATCTTACTTACTGCACATTATTAACAAAACACTTACTAGTAACACTATTTACAAGAATCAATGTACAAAGAAGCAAACACAGAGTCAACATTCTCATGGCTGCAGATAATGTGTATTCTAGATTATTATCACCTGCTGTAACAATAAACAATAAAATACAATATGAAAATGAGTCTAAATGATAACAGGAAAAATATTTATAAAGAAAATCGGTAAAAGACTTACCAGAATCAGCTTCTTGCTTTTAGTTCTGAACCAGTTGTGAAATTTCCAATTAAGGAACAATAAATCAGCTTTTATATACGCCCCATCTGTTGAT
>NW_015152351.1:70508-71779 GCF_000732505.1 Cyprinodon variegatus
ACTCTGGGTTCAGTGCCATCCAAATGACAAAGGCATTGTACGCTGAGATGTCCAACATGCCAAAGAATATTACCAGTGGCCAGCGTAGAGTCCTCCGTTTGCAGCTGTAGGCTGTCACCAGCTTGTCCATGTTGTCTACCCCTCCTTTTGTGACATTAAAATCCATGATGATCCCTGGTTTGTGATGTTCCTGGTCACAGATTCTTCCATCCCCATGCAGTGTACTAATGAGTACCACGTTCTTGCCTTTCTTTGGCACATAGGATACCAGGGATGTGTCAGACTTGCATGCAAACTTGGAAGACTTGACAGGCCTGTTCTTTGAAGTCAGCAGTTGTGGTGGGAGCTCTGACCTGTCTTTCCTTATTATTCCCACCATGGTCAGCTTCCCCTTCAGGAGCTCATGTCCTAGTTTGTGTAATCTGCATAAAATAATTACCCGCATTTTATTTTAGCGGGTCAAACAGGAAAGCACACTTTAAGTTCTGGGTTGAAAGTGAACTCGGAACTCCTCTGTTGCTGTTGCTGCTGTTGCTGTGGCTAGCTGCTCATGTTGGCGTTTTCCTAAATCGCAGAAGAATGCTGTGAAATCGACTCAAATTAAAACAGCCGAAGCATTGCATTGAGTGTGCTATGACAACCACTCAACGGTGAGTTGTTGATCCTTTGTTATTTGTTGTTTTTTTTAAGTAGAAACTCGCCGGCGACACGCCCCCTTATAACTTATGTATTGGCGTTTTAAAATGGTTTTGTGGTCTAAAAAACCCTTTTCTTCTGTTAATTATGTGGCCGAATGAAAGATAAGCCATTAAAGCGTTATATAAGCCCTTCTGATTTTGTCCTTTAGGGATACTTTTAGTTATTTTTCTTATTATTATTTAAATTTTGTGAACGCCCAATGGAACTCTGCACTTGGTTGGTTTCTTTGTAGTTGCACAACAAAACCAGAAACCAATTAAGTGTTTGTTGAAATGGAATTTGAGTTAATTAATTTTAATTGACATCAGTGTCAATTAAAATTGGATAGACTTTAAAAAGTGCACTTTACTTTGATAACTTGTCTGACTTTATTTTGATAACTTGTCTGACTTTACTTTGATAATTTAACTTGAACTGTAACATTAATGTGGCTTACTTGAAACTTATTTGAATGATTCCTGACAAAAATTATTTGGAATATAGTTATGTATGTTTTTGAATGTTAAGTTGTTGGATAGCAGTTTAACTCTGGTTAAATGCTAATTTTTGTTTTATGTATGACCTCGTTTAGT
>NW_015152352.1:0-1229 GCF_000732505.1 Cyprinodon variegatus
GCTTCTTTGTTAGCCTGCAATGCCCCATACCTGTCTATGTCTCTGAAAGGGGGGTCGTTAGAGGGAATAGTTGTCCATCAGGTGTAGATGTAGGGCAGAGTCTTGTCCAGAGGAGGGCGCTCTTCTGTATTGGGCTGTGCGTCTGTGGAGAGGTTGTTTGTTTCTCTAATATAAAGATCAGAGCATTCCTCGCTGCATTGACCTGCAGACGCCACTCTGCTCAGATTAGGTCTGCAGGATCATTTAAACCTATTTACCATTTAAAACAACCATTTTCATTAAATTCAGACAGAAATATTCACAAACTTGCATTATATTTAGCTGCAATTATAATATCCAAAACTTTTCTGCAATAAGTACCCATTTCCTCTGATCACGGAGCAGCCGGCTAGCTTGGACTCGCAATGAATCCTGGGAGATCCAAGGACAGCGAGGATACGGCGAACCCGTCCTCCAGAACGCGCAAAAAGAAAGATGCATTTCTCTGCCACATATGGAGGACTTTTCCAGTCCAAGCAGACCTCGGCGCTGCGCTATGACGTAATCAGCTATGACGCAATCAGCTATGACGTAATCAGCTATGACGTAATCAGCTATGACGTAATCAGCTGACGGATCCGGCCTTCGAAGGACGAAGCCGCTGAATTCAAACTCAGCAGTGGACTGACGGCAACATGGACGCCAAAATACGGAACCATCTGATCAACATAAGCAGCACTTTTCTGTTTTATCTGTATGTTTAATTTGATCACTGGGAGAAATATGGCAGCATATAGTGATATTACAATATCCTGACAATATCGTATCGCAACACCCAGGCCAATATTCAGCTGATTGGATGACCTAAAATATTAAGTTCTTTCATTCTTAGGATTATTTATTGAATAATTTTTCAACTTAACTGATCAGCAGTTTGTGAATTTGGGGAAAATGAAAAAAAAAGAGAAAAATCTCCAAATTCTTCCAGAGAAATCAGGCAAGAAATGTTTTAATCTTTAGTGTAAAAGATGAACAACATTGAATTAGGAATCACTGGTTTCACCTACTGGGTGAATCACTGGTTTCACTGGAATTACTGGGAATCTCCAGCAGTCTGAATTTAAAGTAAGGTATTAATTTAGATTAATTATTGATCTTTCATTGTGTCCTAGATGAGGGTTCTGGTCTATAGGTGTTCCCTGGTTTCCCTTCAGAATGGCGGCAGCTAAGCTAAGCTAAGCTAATAAACT
>NW_015152352.1:1791-3475 GCF_000732505.1 Cyprinodon variegatus
GATGCTAACAGCTGCTGCGGCTTCGCTGCTGTTCTTCATGTAACGGCCGCGCGCGGCGCGCTGCAGTTACCTCTGTCAGACCACAGCGCCACAGCGGGGTTGCTGGGAGCCGCTACACCTGTCCCCACATTATTTTATCCTCCAGTTTAAACACATTTACCTGAAGTTTTAGGTAATAGTATATCTTGGATATATTTTGATATATATCTTATCCTAATTTAATGTATTTTATCTTGTTAAAAAATGAAGTAATTTTCCGTGTTCATGTGCCTCTGATCAGGTTATTAGTTATGAGTTTTCTCCATAGTTAGCTGGTATGGATGGATTTGAATGGCCAGCCATCTTTCCCTCTACATTGTTAATGCAGAGACAGTTGTTTGGTTTTTCCCATTGCTGGCATCACCAAGACACAGAGCAGGAACAGCTTGGCACTGGATGCCATCCTATCATTCAGAATGACTGTCAAAATGAATTCACTTTTAAATGTTGGTGGTGAAGGGGTTTAGTGTGCCCATATGTAGGCGTGGCTCACAGGTCCGAGTCCTGGCCTGTTGATCTTCACAGCATGTATTCGCTCTCTCTCTTTTATTAAATTTCCTGTCTGCCTAATTGCAAAAAATAAATGAAATAAATAGAGACTACCAGAGCCTAAAAATAATCCCTAAATAGGAGTCCCATTCAACTGCAAATAATTAAGCAAAATCTGCTGCAAAGAGATACAACACCAATCATAAACATGCATAAAAGTTACACACAAAAACAACCTAACTTTAGTTATTCAAGTGTATAATTTGAAGGACAGTATGTGTTTTATGAAATAGTAAAAAAGTACATTTATCACACTAAAACCTAAATTTAGACAATTCCCCTTTCCATCTGGATGAATGGTTTGGTTTGCATAAGTTGATCCAGCAACCAGAAAGCAGAACAGAATGAGAGGAGGCGGGAGCAAGTGTGCCACTTCCTGTCCAAAAGGAATTATAATTGTAGCTCTCACCTTTAAATCCGATGGTCTGTGTTCTGGATTTGTTACCGTCTACATGGGGATTCCACATGGTTCACTTCTTGGTTCCCTCTTAATGATCTCAATAAATGATCCGGGTCTAAACGGGTCAGATGCCAATGTGCATTTTTTATGTTGATGACTCAGCTATTTACGGTACGGCATAATGCAGGAAACCGTTATAGGGATCCAGAACTCACCATGAACTCACTATGAACTCACCATGAACTCACCATGAACTCACCATGAACTCACTATGCAGATGCAGTTTTAAAATCAAGAGAGAAATTACAGAAAATGGCTAAATAACAAATCTATAGAAAAATAAAGTTGAAGCGGTTGACAATTAGAAAAACGTTGGAATTCCTTGATTGATTACTCAGTTTTAACTCACCTTTGGAGAAACTTCAGAAAGACATGAGGTTAAAATTGGACTTTTATTCACGCAATCAGATTTTCCTTAGTTTTTAAAAAGCAGCTTCTACATTTAACCATATTGGATTATGGAGATCTTCTCTCTATGAATTCTCCTTCTCGCCGTCTTCATAATACTTTTCTCCTGTTCACTGACTTTAAAGCACAGCTTTGCTTGATTTTGTTATTAAATTGCAGTGAAAAAGTATAATTCTTTACTCTCTCTGTTAAAAAAACAAAACAGGCTTTATATAATTTTTTATTTTT
>NW_015152352.1:4140-10807 GCF_000732505.1 Cyprinodon variegatus
TTCACTGTCTGAACGTGTTTACAAAATGACAATAAAGTTTGTCTAAGTCTAAGAATCACGGCTCCAGGATGACAGATGTCATTTGAAACAAAGGAGAGGATTATCAAACTCTTCAAAGAGGATAAATAAGGAAGAGGATTATGGCCACTGAAAAAAAGATGTTAATGGATATTTAAATATTATTTCAGTTTAATATGGGAAAAAGGTCAGAATTCTGACTTTGTGGATCTTAATGTAGATGGTCGCCATGAAGGCAGAGATGAGGAGAACTCAGCTTCAGCTGTTTGGGAGGAACAGGAACACATTGGTGGAAAATGATGGAATTGGGCGACTTTTCCGTCCCTGCTGATGAGATTTGATTAATGGAAGAACAGAAGGTGATTAAAACAAGAGAGCTGGTCTCTAAAACGGACATGGCTATGGCTGGATGCTAACATGTTGGTTAGCTGTCAGAATTATGAACTTTTTTCTTATATTAAACTGAAATAAAATAAAAAAATCAGTAACATTTTTTTTTCCAGTGGCCCAATCCTCTTCCTTGGGTAAATCATCACGCAGTGTTGCAAAAGATGTTGTTTTTTCGCAGTCAGACGGTTGACATTTTGAATCCGGTCTGATCTGCTTATTTTCTACAAAATTAAACAACTGAATGAACATCTGCTGAGGAAGGTGATTCCATCGTTTTTGCCAGGAGTTGAAGATAAACACACTCAAGTGTTCTGGTTTCAAGGCAATGGAGGGTTGGTCAACAGCACCCCCTGTTGGTGAAATCCCTGCAGCACACAGGAGGTGTGAGGAAAGATGATGGGTTCTTCAGGTCCTGAGGAAAGAAAGCAAGAAGAGACAAACTATACTGTGTTCAGTGACTGATGTTGTTTGTTGTTTTTTATATTTTAAAGTCTCTGTAGACTCTATTTAACTTTAGAGGTTAGACTGATGCAAGGATTGTGCTGGGCAGAAGGATGATGGAAAGGAGCAGCTGGTGGCTAGTCACGCCCTCAAGCAGAAATAGTGGTGAACTTTCGACCAGAAGCTGTGAGCAATGGTCTGACATGTAGTAGATGTAGATTCAGGAAAAGGCCTCAGCAATAGCCTGGATCAAAGTTTCCTTCTTTGCTTAAGTTCTCTGATTCATCAGTCAAATGAATATGATCGCTGTCACTCCTGTGGTCAGACTGGTGAGAGGAGGCTTCTGGGAAAATGAGGTTTCCTAAATGACTATAGAAACCAGGGTTGTTTCTATTATATGGGTCTGATCCTTTTTCACAAGAAATCCTTGTAGATCAACCGCAAAGGCTGCTTATGACTCATCCCACTTTTTGCCCCTGTGTTCTTTGGAGAGCCGGGCACCATCAGGTCTACCGCTGGATCTTCATACCTGAGCTTGTCAAGCCCAGAGCAAAATGACCCAGTTTTCGACGTAGAGTGATAGTTGGATAGTTAGATTGTTTTTCCAGTAAAACATGGTTGATCTAAAGTAAAGTAATTTTTCTGGCAGAGTTGTAACCCACCGCTCTGCCATAGGTGCAGAGATTTAACCGCTGAGTCATTTACCTTCCTACCCGGAGCAACCAAGGCTGAGAGGAGGCTGTGTAAACAGTAACCACATGCAGAGGTCAAAGACCTCACTGAACTTTGCTTTACAGGCTGTATAACGGCACCTTTGTTAGGTTGAGTTTATGTTTAATATCAGGTGTGCATATTCAGGACATGACGAGCAGAATGGAATGAGTAAAGCAAACCTGCTTCCAGCTGATCACACAAAAACATCACATTTCAGACACAGTTTTTCTTCATGGTCGATCAGAGCGACTGCATCCAGCCTCCATGTTTATGAGTCTGTGCTCAGAAAGAAGGAGCAGAGCTTAAACTCCTCCCTGTGAACTTTGGAAGGTTTTCTAGTTTTTCATTCTGCTTCATCAGACGTTCCCTCCTCTTCCTCAGCTCACAGAGACGCAGCAGCAGTGAAGGCACAGTGAGTACAACAGATAGACCGTTCAGCACAGCTGAGATGGAACAATATGCTATTAGACTATTTTTAGTGTTTGAATGGAAGTTTTTGTTCATCTGAGTTGATTCACAAAGAGCTTTAATCCAGATTTAGTTTCTGAAACTGCAGCTTATTCACCTTTAATCTGAATCCTAAGTTTAAATGTTTGACAGCAATGGCTCTGCTTTTCATTACATGATGGAAATCAGTCCGTTGGGACTGAGGATGAGGCTGGCATCAGGTGCAGCAGTTTGCCCTGCAATCGGTCGGTTGTAGGTTCGAGCTCTGGCTGTCAGTGTCGTGTCCTTGGGCAAGATTCCCGCTGGTCCGTGGCGCCAGCGTACGGCGGCCTCGCTTCTGTCGATGAACCCCAGGGCAGCTGTGGCTACGATGTAGCTCACCACCATCAGTGACCTGAAAAAGCACTATATAAGCTCAGGCCTTTTTTTTAACCGTTAATCTTAAGCAGCCACAATAGAATAAGCTTTATTGTACATTTAATTTTTTTCTTTTGTTGAAGCTTTATTGTGTGAGTCTCAGAGATCAGGGGACTTTAGAAACTTTCCTCAGAAATCATCCAAACTTGCAGCCCTATCAAAGCTGCTGGTGATATTTTATCGCTGTTGTAGAGTTTTTGGTTTTTCTATTGATGGTGGATCTTCATAACCTGACAACAGCCAGATGCATGTCTCGCTCCGCCTAGCTCGAGTGGAGCTAGGCGGAGCGAGACATGCATCTGGCTGTTGTCAGGTTAGGATCGTAATGGTTTACCTGAATGGCAGCAAGCAGGTTAAATCAGGGCAGAGCAGAGAGGCCAGAAGCTTCTGTTCCTCCACTCTGACCATTTCATCCACTAAACAGTCAAATATTTATCATTACTTCTGACAATATATTGTTTGGACATGAAGATTTTCTAACAGTAGGATTTGCTACAGATTTTCATAGCAAAGGTGAATAATTCTGATCACTGAGCTGCAGTTAATTCAGCTCACACTGCTGGCGTTTATTTTCAAAGAGAGAACTTTACATTATTTTTATTCTTGCAATATTAAATGTATGGTATAATTGTCAAGTATAATTTTTTTTCTCTGAAAGGCTCAAATTCACCTAAAACAGTAAAACCTTTCCTGTTCCGCTGTTTCCAACTTCCTGCATGTTAAAACGCTTTAAAAGCAGTTTTACAGAAATGTGAGTTTTATAGTAAAGATTGGTTTAAATCATATAAACTGTAGAATTCAGTTTGTTTGTTTCCATTATTTGAAACAGTTGATGTTTTAAATTAACATTTGTTCTGGATTCATTTGTCTTTTGTCATGAATTTAAAATAAAACCTGTTTTGTTGTCATTAGCTGGAATGTTTATTGGTTGAAATCTCAGGCGGGAAACTGTTGCTCGCTGCTTAGACCGGCTACCTGGATAGAAGAAGGTTGTGAGTTTCTTTGTGTCATGCAGCTTTGCCCCTGGGCAAGGCACTTCAAACTACATTACNAACCTTATACACACAATTGCACTCTAACAAACACCTACAGCTGCTCTGATCCCATTACTCACCAATTGTTATCTTCAGCTACCGCTTTATGCGTTCCGTACTGATTAATACAGCATGTTTCTGTATTGCATTTGTAGTTCTATATCAGTTGGTGGCACTGTTCCTTTTAAATCTCTCTTTGCAGACAGAATCACTTTTGTCAGAAAGGGGGGTCATTAAATGGTAAACGGCCTTTACTTATATAGCGCCTTTTTTCAAGTCAGTAAACTCACCCATTCATTCACCGATGGTGGTGAGCTACATTGTAGCCACAGCTGCCCTGGGGCTCACTGACAGAAGAGGGGCTGCCGTACACTGGCGCCACTGGGCCCTCTGACCACCATCAGTAGACAATGCAGGTGAAGGGTCTTGCCCAAGGACACGACAATGAAAGTCAGAGCCGGGGCTTGAACCGTCAACCCTCCGATTTCAGGGCAAACTCCAACATCCAACGCCACTGTCGGCCCACGCAAAGGGAATGTTGTCCTGGCTGAATAGGCGAGGTCTCCTGTTCCCCTGTATGAGGGTGGGGGCTGCAATGATAGCAGGAAGGAATCAACTCTATCGCTGCATTGGTTGTTGTTCAAGGTTGGTTTTTCTTTCTTAACATAGATGGTAAGATGGTAAGGATTCACCTGCACAGAAAATACACAGGTTATAAAACACAGTCTGGGTTTGAAATGAAGGCCTTGTGAAGCTGGGCAGTGTGAGGTGAGGTTTCACATTTGGGTGGAGAACCAGAAAATATGTTTAAAAAAATCAGATCTAGCTTCCAGATGGCTGTTAGCAGGCCGACAGAGGACCTGGCAGACCTGATGAGGACGGGACGACTGACATGACTGTAGGTAAACAGACACAGAGTTGATCTTCTCATTGAGTTAGACTTTGACATTTTATATTTTCATTCTGGAAAGAATCAAAATCTAGATAAGTCATTTTTTTCTTAAAGTTAGTACATTTGTTCTTGGATTGAGGAGATAAAAGAGACATTTTGCTAATGGAAAAATTGTTTAGAGAATTTAGATTTAAAATAAGAAAACACAATTGAACTGTCTTTATTTTACTAAATTAAGGATAAATGCACTAAATTTAAGAAATGTTTCACTTATTTCTAGATTGTTTTTCCAGTAAAACATGTTTGATCTAAAGTAAAGTGATTTTGCTGGCAGAGTTGTAACCCACCGCTCTGCCATAGGTGCAGAGATTTAACCGCTGAGTCATTTACCTTCCTACCCGGAGCAACCAAGGCTGAGAGGAGGCTGTGTAAACAGTAACCACATGCAGAGGTCAAAGACCTCACTGAACTTTGCTTTACAGGCTGTATAACGGCACCTTTGTTAGGTTGAGTTTATGTTTAATATCAGGTGTGCATATTCAGGACATGACGAGCAGAATGGAATGAGTAAAGCAAACCTGCTTCCAGCTGATCACACAAAAACATCACATTTCAGACACAGTTTTTCTTCATGGTCGATCAGAGCGACTGCATCCAGCCTCCATGTTTATGAGTCTGTGCTCAGAAAGAAGGAGCAGAGCTTAAACTCCTCCCTGTGAACTTTGGAAGGTTTTCTAGTTTTTCATTCTGCTTCATCAGACGTTCCCTCCTCTTCCTCAGCTCACAGAGACGCAGCAGCAGTGAAGGCACAGTGAGTACAACAGATAGACCGTTCAGCACAGCTGAGATGGAACAATATGCTATTAGACTATTTTTAGTGTTTGAATGGAAGTTTTTGTTCATCTGAGTTGATTCACAAAGAGCTTTAATCCAGATTTAGTTTCTGAAACTGCAGCTTATTCACCTTTAATCTGAATCCTAAGTTTAAATGTTTGACAGCAATGGCTCTGCTTTTCATTACATGATGGAAATCAGTCCGTTGGGACTGAGGATGAGGCTGGCATCAGGTGCAGCAGTTTGCCCTGCAATCGGTCGGTTGTAGGTTCGAGCTCTGGCTGTCAGTGTCGTGTCCTTGGGCAAGATTCCCGCTGGTCCGTGGCGCCAGCGTACGGCGGCCTCGCTTCTGTCGATGAACCCCAGGGCAGCTGTGGCTACGATGTAGCTCACCACCATCAGTGACCTGAAAAAGCACTATATAAGCTCAGGCCTTTTTTTTAACCGTTAATCTTAAGCAGCCACAATAGAATAAGCTTTATTGTACATTTAATTTTTTTCTTTTGTTGAAGCTTTATTGTGTGAGTCTCAGAGATCAGGGGACTTTAGAAACTTTCCTCAGAAATCATCCAAACTTGCAGCCCTATCAAAGCTGCTGGTGATATTTTATCGCTGTTGTAGAGTTTTTGGTTTTTCTATTGATGGTGGATCTTCATAACCTGACAACAGCCAGATGCATGTCTCGCTCCGCCTAGCTCGAGTGGAGCTAGGCGGAGCGAGACATGCATCTGGCTGTTGTCAGGTTAGGATCGTAATGGTTTACCTGAATGGCAGCAAGCAGGTTAAATCAGGGCAGAGCAGAGAGGCCAGAAGCTTCTGTTCCTCCACTCTGACCATTTCATCCACTAAACAGTCAAATATTTATCATTACTTCTGACAATATATTGTTTGGACATGAAGATTTTCTAACAGTAGGATTTGCTACAGATTTTCATAGCAAAGGTGAATAATTCTGATCACTGAGCTGCAGTTAATTCAGCTCACACTGCTGGCGTTTATTTTCAAAGAGAGAACTTTACATTATTTTTATTCTTGCAATATTAAATGTATGGTATAATTGTCAAGTATAATTTTTTTTCTCTGAAAGGCTCAAATTCACCTAAAACAGTAAAACCTTTCCTGTTCCGCTGTTTCCAACTTCCTGCATGTTAAAACGCTTTAAAAGCAGTTTTACAGAAATGTGAGTTTTATAGTAAAGATTGGTTTAAATCATATAAACTGTAGAATTCAGTTTGTTTGTTTCCATTATTTGAAACAGTTGATGTTTTAAATTAACATTTGTTCTGGATTCATTTGTCTTTTGTCATGAATTTAAAATAAAACCTGTTTTGTTGTCATTAGCTGGAATGTTTATTGGTTGAAATCTCAGGCGGGAAACTGTTGCTCGCTGCTTAGACCGGCTACCTGGATAGAAGAAGGTTGTGAGTTTCTTTGTGTCATGCAGCTTTGCCCCTGGGCAAGGCACTTCAAACTACATTAC
>NW_015152352.1:11341-19814 GCF_000732505.1 Cyprinodon variegatus
CACCCTGGACAGAGGGGAGGGGGGGTCCACCCTGGACAGAGAGGGGAGGGGTCCACCCTGGACAGAGGGGAGGGGTCCACCCTGGACAGAGAGGGGGGGTCCACCCTGGACAGAGGGGGGGTCCACCCTGGACAGAGGGGGGGTCCACCCTGGACGGGTCTCCAGTCCATCTCAGGGCAGAACAGAGAGAAACAACTATTCACACCTGAGGAGGATTTAGAGAAGCCAGCTAACCTAGCAGTGATGTTTTTGGACTGATGGAGGAACCGGGGTACTCCAACACCGAAGCCATGAATTAGTGATCATCAGGACATAAAGTGGAAAACTGCATTGCTGTCCATTTCCAACTGTGAGATGCCACACTGTAGAAACTCCACATTCCACCAACCAATTCCACACCATCCATGTTTCTGTTGTTCTGAACAACTGCCGGAGGAACTGACACCTGGACAAACGCCTTTTCCTTCTTGGACCATCTTCTGCGTGTCTCCAGAGATCTAATGCCAAAGGCAGAGGTTGCCATAACAACTGGCTTGTTGTCTAATCACTTTATTACAGAAAGTTGGGGAGATTCAGGGAAAGTTTCTTTGTTCTGAATTTCCTCCTCAGAACTCTCTGAATCATCTTCCTCTGATTCTCCTTCAAACATTGGATCTTGATCTCCTTCATCTGAGGTTTAATCTACAATCTGCTTCTCAGAATGACTCCTTTTCTTGTCATTTGAAAAGAAACACAAAAGATGTTGGAAATAACTACAAATGTCCACTATGGAGGAAGTTTTTTTAAACAATGAAATATTATCATAAAAGACAGTTAAAATAATTCAAAATATGTTTCATATGTTGTTAAGACACTTGTCAACCTAACCCTAACTTAACAACCTTTTAAGGCTAAATTTGCTAAGAAATATATATTTTCACTAACTTTTCCTGTTCCCATAAAATGTGCTTGAACTGATGGAGGCCATCTTTCTGGGCGAGGAAGAGAAATGTACGAAGGCCGACCTCTTCACATTTGGTATCGTTGAAAAGCCCTAAATGTCCTCTGTAGATCCCAAAAGGATTTACCTGAGTAACATCGAGAGGATAGGAGATATTCAGGCTTATAAATGTCCTCCACAGAGGATACATTTATTGGTTAGTAAATAAAAATTCATGATCTTTTTTATCACTCATCGGCAACCACAGGACCTGTTAAAATAAATGTTTAACATCACAGTTTTATATGGAAATAAAACTGTGACCTTAGTGTCGATAAGCAGAAATGATGGTTAGTGACTGTGCTTAAAAAGCAGATAATGATCTTTACTGATCCTCATTCAGTGACTATCTTGATCAAATATCATAAAAAATCAGAGAATAACTCTTGAGATGGAGATATAGATGAAGTCTCAGTTACGACTGAAATATTTCATGGTAGTTGTAGGAGGGAAGGTTGCCTCATCCGTCCTCTGTTACATAATAAACCACAGGAACAGACTGTGTGAATCTAACGCTGTAAAGGTTTGTTTAATTGGTTCTCTATTTTTGGAGGAAGTTCTAACATTTCTTTTTTTTTTCATTTCAGATATGCTTGAATCGTGGATCTTCCTGCTTCTCCTAGTCCCGGGTAGATTAATCCTTTATAAAACATATAAATAACTGGCTGTTTGAATTAGCATCTATGATTTTAATGCCTTTGGACCTCTGCAGGGGGACAGATGTTCATGCTCCATAACACGCAGTTCGGCCTGTGTTTGGAGGACTCGGCCAACACCAGTCAAGTCATCTTGAAGAAGTGTGACCTTGACTCACTGGCTCAACAGTGGGTGTGGATCAGCCAGGGCGTACTGATGTGCGTCGAATCATCCAGGTGTCTGTCGGCTCAACAGGATGATCCGGTCCAAACCCAGTCCTGCCCGGAGCGAGACGTGGAAGCTCCAGAACCCATGTGGGACTGCAGCAACAACAAACTCATCAGCAGAAATACGTCCTTACCGCTGTCCACCGACGGACAGCGTGTCCTTCTTTCAAAGCACTTCCCTTATTTTGAGTGGAAGTCTATTGATGAGAGAAACATCTGCACAGCAAAGATCAGTAAGTTTCTGAATGTCCTCTAAATAAAAGCAGAGCTCAGTAAGGTATCTACCGGTATTTGCTATCTTCTCTTTAAAAAATAAAATAGCCGTGCATGTGTGAAAGAAAGACAGTCTCATTGGAATCTGCCTTTTTTAACAAAGAATTTTAAATTTTAACAATTTTTTTACACATTGAATTCCTTACACTGAATTTTTATCTGGTGAAAATTCAGTTGCAAAAAATTCTGATGCAAAAAATTTGCCCGCAAAAAAAATTCCCTACAAATGTGTTGACCTTCTGGGGAATCTAAGCCGAAGCAATCTACACTCAAAGTAGTCGAGGAGCTTCTAGCCAATGAAATGAGCTCATTTGGTCACGTGACACAACAGCTGGGCATAGCTTTGTTCCTGGCTGAATGAAGTTTGTTAACAAAATGTCAGGCAGCTACTAATATGCAGCCATTAGAGTTTTTCATCTAATGGCTGAAATAAGTGAGCCAGCTGGTGCAGCACCGCCGTCTACCACGGCTCTCCGTTTAATCCGCAAACTTTTCTCTTTTTTCTAACCAAATGAGCTCATTTCATTGGCTAGAAGCTGCTGATCTGCATGGAGTGTAGATTGCTTTGGCTTGAGTTCACCAAAAGGTCAACATATTTACAGTTCAACTTTTTGCAGTCGAAATTTTTGCAGCTGAATTTTCACCCGATAAAAATTCAGCGTAAGGAAGTCAATGGGAAAAAAAATTTTGTGTTTAAAATTTTGTGCACAAAAAAATGCAGATTCCAGTCGTTTTTCTTCCAAATGCAGGAGTTAGCTACTTTCTAACACGTAAAATTAGTCACTTCTATATTTAAATTCATGCTGAGCATAACCAAAGTAATTCATTCATTAGCTGTAATTAAACCTGTTTGCTGAACGGTGCAAACACATTGTAAAGGCTTAGACATGCAAAAAATAAATAAAATACTGCAAACTCAAAAATAATGCTAACAGACAAACGTGTAAAAGTGCTGCAAGAAGCAAACAGCAAGTTAAAGGTCATTACTACAACTTTTTAAACTTTGCTGCCAACGGCAGAAGGCAGCATGGACACCGAGGGACATAGAACTTCCTGTGTTCCTTCATCAGTTAGGTACATGTTTCCTAAACCAATAGGAAAATTCCACTGCTGCTCTTTAACCCACAGAGGGCAGCATCAACACTGTTTACTGCAGAATTCAATGTTCACTCAAATCTGGACAGTTATAAATAAATATATATATATATATATATATATATATATATATATATATATATATATATATAAAGGTACGACTATCAAGGCCAAATATATACAATTGATCTTCAAAAAATAGTTGATTTGAGGTTTAGTTCCTGTTTAAAATGGGAGGATTTCTACTCTCTCTTTGTCATAATTTACAAAACCAGAGGTTTAAATTAAAGTGGCTGTTTGATCAGGTTTGCTCTCCACTGTGGAGATATTTTTATATCAAAGGGAAACATTTTCCAGGACATTACAACTTTTTTCTTTTTTTAATGTTTTTTTGTACTACACTGTAAAAACGATCAAGAAATTAGGAACAAATGTGTTAAATGAAGTGTTTTTAGCCTTAATTTGAGCAGGTAAATAAGATGATTTGCCAATGGAATGAGTATTTTTACTCTTAAAATAAGATAATTAGCTAATATGCAGTTGCAATGAGACGATGCAATTGTTCTTTTCTTATTCTAAATGTAATTGTCTTGTTCCGTTGGCAAAGTGTCTCACTTACCTCCTCAATCCAAGAAAAAATGTGCTTATTTTAAGGAAAAATTACTTATTTAGATTTAAATTTTTTATATTGTCTGTCATATTTTTATCTTTAATGGCATCTTGCTTAAACTCTTTGTGCTCTATATAAGCTACTGGAACCAGAATTTCCCTGAAGGAGTAATCCCAAGGGATTAATAAAACTGAGTCTAAGTCTAAACATAACTCCTCTCTCCTTTCTTCAATGAACTGTTGCAAACGTAGATATACGTAGGTAGGAAGGATCTTTGGTTGACTGAAGACACCCTGTTGTTTATTGCAACTGTAAATAAAACAGTAAATATAATATTTCTCTATGAATGATGGCAGTGTTTAGTTTGGAAAGAAAAATCTATTTCCAAAATAATACAGTAAATGTCTCCTTCTGTCTCCTTGAACCCCAGTGGGCCTCAGCAGATGGCCGCTCACACTGAGCCTGGTTCTGCTGGAGGTTTCTTCCTGTTCAAAGGGAGTTTTTCCTCTCCACTGTCGCTACAAGCATGCTTAGTGTGAGGGATTGCTGAAGAGTCAATGAGTCGATGCAATCAGCTGGTTTTCCTTAGATAGAAAACTTTGAATCAATGACTGGATGATCTGGTGAACTGGAAAGTGACCTGAGATGACATGATGGGAATTGGAGCTATAGAAATAAACTGAATAGAATTGAATTGAATACTAGTCCTGAATAATTTGATGTATATTTCATAAAGTAATTGTGTCTGAGTGTTGTTTTGTTTCCAACCAGTGATTAATAAAACTTTCTGTGGATTTCTCTTCAGGATTCAGGAGAGCGGATGACGACCAGGAGCAGCTGGAGGATTCAGAGGAGCCACAAAATCAGGTGCAAGGCATGACGGAAAAGCAAAAGGAATATTTACGCTGGTTCTACCGCACAGAGGAGCGTAAGTACTGTAACATGGAATAACACGGCGAGCTGCAGACAGTTTCAGATTCATGCAGTTTCCTCTCCAGCCATAAACACCAAGAAAACTACAACACTAAACAGAAAAGATATAAGACTGTTGGTGCTATTTGACACGGTATAAAATATTGATAAATATTTCACACAATTAAATGTGAATTACTTTTTATTTTAAAGTTCCATTAAAACACAAGTAAAACACAGGTGTGAATGAAATGTGTTTTTTAAATAAAACAAAGCAGATAAATATTACCAGAGGTATATAAACTATCTTTAATTTAGCAGCAAGATAAACAAATCAAAACAAAGAAATCAATTACGTACAATGTTTTCTAATTAAATAAAACATTTAAGGAATGTTTATACCTCATTTTGATTTAAAAAAAAAAAAAACACAAAGAAGAAAGACAGAAGAAAGAGCATGCTTAAAAATAAAAACATAAAGAACCACAATCCGTCACAGTGTTAATATAATGAGAAATGACGGGGCTTCTAACATTTAGACATTAAATAGCCATTCCCAACTAATACTATTTTTTACAAAGATAACCTTTAACAGAATTCATTTTAGTTAAAAAAGTTAAATCAGTTGCATATAAAAACATAAAAACCCAACATTGACTGTAATCAATACACTTTATAAGGTTTGTTAGAAATACATAAAGCCTGTTTTATACTCCAACACTCCAGCAGCAGCTGAAGTTGTTCTGCCCAATAAAACACGGCTCCAGAATCATATCCCCAACTCTCTGTAGGGCTTTATAACCGTATGAGAGAACAGATATTTAAAGAACGCCAGCAAAGCCAAAGGAGTTGGGTTGGCAGAGCTCCTGAACAAAAGATAATGTAATCCTGGGTCAAGAGACGGTTTCTTAAGCAAAGGTTTAATTCCAGCAACCTTAAAAGCCTTTGGTACATATCCCTGTAACAGAGATAGATTAATCACATCTAGAATGGAGGAGGAGATCAAAGGGAATACCTCCTTAAATAACCTGGTTGGAACTGGATCTAACATCCAAGTTGAAGGCTTAGATGAAGACAATAGTTTTGCTAACTCTGAAAGTTCAACTGGATCAAAGCATCTAAACCCGGTTCAGATTCCATGACTACCTCAGACTGTACTCCCACCTGGGAGCCAGGATTACAGGACCTAAAACTGTACTCCCACCTGGGAGCCAGGGCATGATCAGGAGACCTGACAAACACTAAAACCTCTCACTGGTCCCCTGGGACAGGGACAGGAACTATAGAATAGCTAAAAACTAACGAAACAAAACTAAAAAACCATGTTAGCAGATTTGACTTTGCAGCAGTTAGACCAGTTCCTCAGCAGGATTCATTTTCAGCAGAGAAAGATAAAACCATCACACAGTACTTGCAGATTCTTTCTGAGCAACCCACCTGTATTTATTCACCATGACACGTGACACAACAATCATTGACATTTGGCTCTCAATTTACACATCACTTCCTCTGAAATAAAGGGCAATTTAGAGCAAAAATCTTGACAAAAAGTGATCTGGCTGCCATAGCTGAGCTGAGCCTAATATAAAGATACAGAAACAGGTGGAGAAGAAGAGGAATGATTAGGAACTGGGCAGAGTTAGGCAGGTGAATGAAGTGAACAGTTAAGGACAGCTATTGGGGCAGATCATGACATTTAGTGTCAGAGGGGATTCTGGTGATTTGGATTGATTTGATTCTTTTGGTACTTTAAAATTCTGACATCCAAAATCACATAAAAGAAATGGAACATTGCGTAATTCAGAAATATTCCTATGATGAACTCAGAGCCCTGTTACATGGCTATGACTATGAACCTAAACTGTTGATCACTAAAAGCTTTCTCCTAAATGAAACCAGTTTCTGGCAGCATGTGCTTCACCTGCTAATAGAGAATTACTTTAGATAAATTAGTTTTCTAGTAAAACCGAATTGGTGAAATCTGTATCTGGACCATCTTAAGATCCTCCTGATCTATTGAGCATTTTCAGGGTGCAGGAAAAAGAAGACAGGAGGGAAAAACCTACACTACAAAGAGACTGCCATGATTTTTACCTAAGAAGGTTTTTATAAATTTACTGTGGTCCAACCATATTTCTAAATTATTTATATAATCTAATCCTGTGTGATAGCTGTACTTTGTAGTCAGTTCAGTTTGTGACAGTACATTGACCATGTAAATGAGCCAATTAAATTAAAGCAGTACTTCCTTTTCACTCTTGCAGCGGCGATTTGGACCTATGTGTTGCTGGGGCTGGCCTTTGTCTGCTTGCTCGTAGGGTTTATGCTGCTTGGAATGGGAACCGTTGCCAACAAGTATGAAATTACACATCTTATGCCACAAACAAATAAAAATAGCTTTAAGTGTCATTTTATCGATATGCAGTTTTATCTTCAACAGGAGCAGGAAGGAGATAGCTAAATACAAAGCAGCTGCATCCCTTCTCCAGAAAAATGAAGGCGAAGAGCTTGAAATCATCTCTGCCCTTCGGGATAACGGCACATCTCCGCTGCCCCAGGGTCACAGCTCACCCATGTCTGAAAGGGACACATCCGAGATCAAGGCGGGGGACATTGTGGTGACATGGAAAGATGGAAACACCTCCTGCCTCTATTCTGATCATTCTGTGGAGAAGAAACTGGACGAGGAGGTGGAGAAGGCAAACGAGGAGAAACTGGAGGAAGTGTGGCAGGAAAGAGAAGCACATGACGAAGTGGGAGTGACAGAGTGAATAATGTTGCCTATTAAACGCTTTTTAAGCTTCTTTTGATTTAGTTTGAATGAGCTGTTAATGTGTAATGAGTTGACGGTTGCATAAAACTAATGAAAGCTGATGCACCTTTCAAACATACTAAAGGTCTTATTTAGAGCATGTAGCTGCTATAGTGGACAGAGTCAACTAAATATCGTAATCTTAAATGGTATCCAACAAACATGAACCCTTATTTAGTGAGTAACATATTTAAATAAATGTACAATCTGCTCGACAGTTTAAGTTTGTAATTGCTATTTTATATGACTGTTAATAAATTCCATCAGTACATTTCATGATGTCTGTCATGATTTTATCAAGAGCTCGGACCCACATGCAGATAAACCAGTCCAGAGAGACCAGGGAAAAGTTTAACAGGTTTATTAAGAAGTTTTGTGGTGGTTCCAGTGTTGCTCACCCAGAACTGAAAGGTGAGGAGAAGACACTGCGGTTAGTTCAGGTTCAGTGGGAGAATTGATTCTCGAACCTGAAGAGGGGAAAAGGTTGGCTGTCTCACGTTTCCAGAGATTAGGTTTACTCTTAGACTCCACAGCAGGTCAGGAATGTGTTCCGGTGTTTGTCTCATACGGAGGAGGGCTGACAGGGTTACCCAGAATGCGGTTGTTTGTAGAAGAACGGAGAAAGACTGACTGCCACTCAGAGTTCCTGCGGTACGTGAACGGACTGTTGTGCAGATGAATCCCTTGCTCAGTGTGAAGCTCAAACTTTTCCTCAGGGAAAAGTGGATCCAAACCTCCGGTTTGTATCCTCAGCTCAGTTTGAAGCTCAGTTGATCCTTCCAGGGAGAGAAGGTCAGAAAAACCCAGTTTGCAGGATGACTTCCTGCCGAGAGGCAAAGACAGAAAACAATGTTAAGACTCAGGTTGACAAAAACTCAGTTTGACTCAGCAAACCTCAGATTGGCTAGAGAACCCAAAACTGGCAAACA
>NW_015152352.1:21840-30091 GCF_000732505.1 Cyprinodon variegatus
AACAGATTCTGCAGAGTGGGAGAATAGAGATAGAATGAAGCAGAATGACTCCGACCATAAAACTCTGACACAGCGGTAAGAAGTGTTGCCTCACATCCCTAACAGGAGCCTGTCCATGTGTGGATTTTCTCTAGAAATTCTGGTTCTCCTTTCTACTAAAATGCCATTTATCAGCAGGTGTGTTTTCTTATTGTCTGAAGCTTATTAAATGTTGATGTGGTGAAGCATTGCAGCAAATTCTTACCCCTGGCTTTACTTTACCAAATGGAGCTGATAGGATAATTTAGCATGAAACATGCTACCTGAAGACTTAAGGATTCAATCCTACATTTAGGAGAAATCCCTTAGCATAGAATAAAACATCTGCTTTTGCACTGAGGACAAAATTAAGGCTCAGAGTACAACTTGACCAGGTCAGCAGTCCACTGCTGGACACTTCGGTATAAAGAGAGATATGAAGATCCTCACTGTGTTAATAAAAACTTCTAGACATTCTATAACCATTTAAGGAGTCTTGTTAGTGAGTCTTAGCAGCTGATGTTTTGGAGATTTATTGGTGAAAATGGCAAGAAAAGTATTCCAGGGTGAACAGGCACCGGAGGATGTGAAGATGCCGATCCAGCAAAGACAAACTGCAGGGAAAGGAAAATATGGCCAGATATAGAAGATGGTGCGGTGGAGGGTTAGTGGGGGTCCTGTTGGAGGGGGGGTGCTTCTGTTGGTACTATGCTGATGAAGATTCTCAGTCATCCAGGCCATAGTCATTCCATAAAAGTTATGTTGGGACTGCTCACTGCTTTGTTGGGGTCCTAGGAGTCGTCATGGCGCTCCAAAGCAATGATGGATGTCACCTGTATTTCCCCATTACATCATCGACCATTTGGGCTGTCTTTATTATTTGTTCATTCTGTTTTATTTCCTTACTCGTGTTTCGAGTCCTCCCGAGTCACGGCCTCGGCAGAGTGACATTTATCATCAGGGAGACTCTTTATCCAGTTTTTATTCACATCATGTACTTTGTTTGGGGAGTAAAACATGTTAGAAGCCAAAAGTTTATTTTGGGGGAAATCTATCTCTGTTGAAGAGCTGTCTCTTTTCACAGAAGATATTAAAGTTATCATTAAAGCCAACTGATCTTGCAGAGCAGAGTCATTTGTTCCATTATTCAAGTAGGAAACTCTGCTGAAGACTTCATCTCCTGCTGGTGTCTCAACAGGCCACTAATAAATACTGTGTCTGTTCCACAGTGTTAAGCAGAGTAACTCTGACGTCCTCTTAGAAATATCATCCAGTCCTCCATCGTGAATGAATAAGTTCTTCAATGCTGGATGTGATTTTGTAATCTGATCCTCTCTGAGATTTCAGCCAGCATTCATTATTTTGCTGTTTTTCTTGTTGCTGAAGCGTTTAATCTCATTCAAAGCATCATCAGTTACTATTAATGTTCTTGGGTCAGCAGCTGGTTTGTTATGAGGCTGAAACAGGCTGTTCTCTTCAAGGTCAAAAGGTCAAAGCTATTTAGCAGAATCCCCATATTCTCATAATCTCAGTGGCTCCTTCCTTATATTTTGTTTTGGGAACAAACAGCTTTGTTAAAAACAATACCTTAACTCAAACAATACTTTTTTTTCTTCTGTTCTTCCAATTTCGATATATTCAAATTCAGTTTCTACCTGGTTAACTAAGAGGTTAAGAGTCTGAGATGCAGCTTTACAGATTTGAAGGTTTCAACTTGTGCTTGTCATGATCTGGCCTGTTTGCTCTCCCTTAATTAGTAATTCCTCTCACCTGCCATCTTCCCTCCCTGCCTTATAATTTATTCCTCTCACCTGTTTCCTGTGGTTTATATTCAGTTCAGCCTGAGCATTCAGTGCCAGATCATTGCTTGTCTTTTTGTTAGTGTGTCCAGTTTTATTTGGTTCATGTTCTGGATCCTAGCAGCCAGTGGAAAGAGGGTATTTGTATTTGTCTCATCTCCTGATCGTCCACTGTTCCTCCCCCACGGAGTCCTCTGGGTTTTTGGCTCATTATGGGGGGAGGTTCAGTTTTTATCAAAGTAAGCCTGGCTCCAGGGAGGAGACCAGTTTAAAGTCCAGCTTCAAGTTCTGGTTCCTACGTCCTGTCTCGGCTACCCTCTTCCACTGTGCCTGTCTGCACCTGATCCTGTCTGCTCCTGTGCGTGACCACCTGGTCATGCTTCTGGTCCCAGTCAGACTCTGAACCCTCCTGGGAGCCTGTGGATGCCTGGAAGTCTGGATCCTGCCACCTGTCTCTGTTCCTGTCTGTTCTGGATCCCTCACCAGGATCAGCTTCCAGCATGACCTCTGGGACTGCAGCTCTTGGGGACACTCGTGGTCTGGACTGTTAAACCAGGTAAGTGACCAACCCAGATAATCATATATCAGTTTATCCTGGTCACTTACCTGTGTTTCCTCCCCTAGAGTGTCTGAGATTGGGCGGTGCCCCGCCCCCCGCCTGCAGTGTCCACGAGCCACAGCTCCGCTTTTGTTTTGTTTTTATTTAAATAAACCTTTTGAACTTTCCTACCGACTGTCTCTCCTGAATACTGGGTCCATCTGTCCGCGATTCATGACAGTGCTGGCTTTGTAAGGACATCCACTCCAGGCAAGATTGGTATCTGCCTTAAATGTTTAGGGTAAAATATCGCTTGGTAAAATGATGGACTTCCAGTGATAGGCGGTATCACTTGCCCCACTAAGGAAAACAAATCCAAGTGTAAGGGTTCTGCCCTCTGTTTGGGTTTATTCTTAGTTCCTTTGTATTTTTAGTTGTTTTCTGTCAGTGTTTAGTTCTAGAGTTACCTTCTGTTGCCCCCTTTGCACTTGTTTCCTTTCCTCTTGGCTTCTTTCTAGTTGGTTCCAGTCACACATGCTCCAAATCCGCTGATTAGCCTGTCTTGGTTCAGTGTCCGCATATTTACACCACCTCTGCAGTCACTCAGTGCTGGTTTGCTGTTTTGTTGATTCCTCGTCTCTGGCCCCCCCACTTGAGTTTTCCCAGTTGCTTGTTAAATCTGCAAGACTCACCTCTGCCTCCTGGTCTCTGCATTTGGGTCCCCAAAGACCTCCACCCAACCGTAACACCAAGTGTAATTTAGGTTCAAATCATGGTCAAAAAATGAACTCTGCACACATATGGAATAAATACACAACAACTTCCATTCAAAATATAAACATTTATCAAAAAAAATAAAACAATTCAACTGCAGGTTATCAAATCAATAACCATTTAGATAACTATTAAACTTATGTGATTACTCCTGAGGAATTAATGTTTAGGAATCCTTAGAAACTAGAAAACATTTTTCACAATCAAATGTAATGAGCTGTTCAGCAAACATATAAAAGTTAACATCATAATGGTGTCATAAACAACAGTTCAAAACATGTAAGCATCTGTGTAGCTAGCAAGTGGCAGCCGTTATTTTGCTTTTTGGCTTTCAGAAAACAGTAAAAGACATAAATTGATCAGAAATATAAAAAAAAATAGTTTAGCTGGAAACAATTTCCCTATATTATGCCAGACCTGGTTCCTCTGTTAATCTCCAAAATGAGGAATGATGAAGAGTTTCCAGTGATGCTTTCCTACCAAGCAAAAATCGGTTGAAAAGACGTTAAAAAGATAACTTGATGTACGTCCAAACAACGTCTTCATTTGGTTGAAAAGTGAAAGACAAAAAGCTGTCATTTTCAGATTGTTGAAAAAACGCAGAAAACCCAGTTTTAAACATCTATTCTTGGTCAAAAGTGGGACAAGATCAGACGGACCAAACACAACCCAAATTTCAACAACTATTTCTGGACTAAATCAGGACTATGATGAACCGACCAGATTTAGCCTAAAAACCCGCATTTAAAGGACATCTAGTGTTTGGGTGGTAGGGCAGCCTAGTCTCTGGGCCCGTTTCTCAATTCACTAGAACGTCAGTACGGACTCGTGTCCTCGCCAAGTATGTTCTTGAGAAGAACACAGGAAGCCCGTCTGCTGCAGACAGGCTAATGTGTGCCTTAGCTGCCGTTACCCTCGGTGGTCCGCTGGTTGCCGCGGTCCTCTTAACTTCGCAAATTCTTTTAAAATTGCGCATTCAATTAGTAAATTTGCTATAAAGTGACGCTTTAAAGTATGTTTTGTCTTAAATGGTCTTAAAATGTACTTTTATAGAACAACAGCAACAGAAAAGAGAACCTTAGCTTAATATTCTGAGCTCTGTGAGCGCTAACCTGGAAGCTGCTGCTGCCGCAGTGCATGCTGGGACAGCTGTCAGTCTGGAGGACAAGTCTGCTCTGATGCATGCTGGGTAAAGAGGGAGGGGAACAGAACAACATCTTTGTTGTTTGGTTCTGTTGGACTTTGTTTGTTCTCGGTTTTGTGTTCTTGTGAATTGGAACAATACTAGGGCTGAGGCTGATGACGTTTCAAGAGGACATGAGAACGCACAAGTCAACAGATTGAGAAACGGCCTTGGACTTTTGGATCCAAGTTACCCCAGTGAACCTGAAGAAAAAAAGGTTGTCTGGTAGTCTGTTCAGAAGATTGTGGTTTTGGAAGTGGTCTGCAAGGAAAGCCATTCAGGGGTTCTCCCATATGCAGCCAGGTCCACAGGAAGGAGAGTGGGAAGTGGGGATCTCAAGTCTTAATAGCAGCAACATAAGGAGGCAGCTCATGTTCCTTGTCCTTTGGGAGTGTCCTGGAAAAGGCAATGCAGGTTTTAGGGTTTACACTAACCTCTCTAGGACAACCCCCAGCAATGTTCAAAATGAATATTATGGCTTATGGCACTACCAATCTGTTTTCTCTTGACTGGCAAACAGACAAAACCTTGCTTTCACAGCTGCAGTTACACCTGCTAAAGATCTAGTGATATAGTAGCAGCCGTTAAAAATGGCCCCTCCCAGTCAAAGACCAGCTGAATGGCAGCCATCTTCCCTGCAGCTCCCAGTAGAATCCCCTCCAACTTTAATCCAGTGAAGTGACCCCCTCCTTCTCCTGGGCATGCATATCTTTTTTACTCTGACTCCATCCTTTCACTGAATTACAGGGAGAAGGCGCTTCTCTTTAGACCTTAATGTCCACAAATCATGAAAGAAACATTGCTTTAGTACAAAAATGTATGTTTAAAAAGGAATTGTAGGGGATCAGTCCAGTACCAGCCAAGGACCAGCCAAGAACCAGCCAAGGACCAGCAAAGGGCCAGCCAAGGACCAGCAAAGGACCAGCCAAGGACCAGCCAAGGACCAGCAAAGGGCCAGCCAAGGACCAGCAAAGGACCAGCCAAGGACCAGCCAAGGACCAGCCAAGGGCCAGCAAAGGGCCAGCCAAGGACCAGCCTAGGACCAGCCAAGGACCAGCAAAGGGCCAGCCAAGGACCAGCAAGGACCAGCCAAGGACCAGCCAAGGACCAGCCAAGGACCAGCCAAGGACCAGCAAAGGGCCAGCCAAGGACCAGCCAAGGACCAGCCAAGGACCAGCAAAGGGTCCATCAAGGAAAGTGGGGAAATTTTGAATGCCTACTACTGTTAGTCCTAATGATTGGTTTTATATTGATGCTGCTACCTTCTGAAATCCCATAAAAGTCTGCAGGTCATTTTTTTTCGCTCACAGCATTCCTCGTCTGTTTTTTCTTTATCAGTTAATATATAAGAGGACAGTCTGTAAGATGTGATGACTGAGTTTTCTGAAGGAGTTTTGATGGACTATTTGGTTGCAGATAGACAGTGAAAACCTACAGTAAAAACAAACATTTAAGAGTCATTAAACCCAACAAGAGGAGTTAAGAATCCCTATTTTAACTAGTTTAACTAAATGATAGAAGACATGACCAGTGAAAAACCTTGTATGGACAGATTGGCCTCCTGCTCTGTTCTCCCTCGTGTTCTATAAACCTCTCAGTTTAACTTATAGAAATCCCAGTCAACATGTTAACGAATGCAGAGCTGTAAGCCGGAAGGATCAGAAGATCTTAAAACCCTTGAGCAGGGTGAGTGTGGCAGCCCTCCGTTTGCTCTGAGCCCTGGAAGTCTTCACTGTGACCAGCTTGGCGGTGGCGGGAGCCGGCAGCTCCTTGTAGTCCAGAGCGGAGAAAGAGTGGACGCCAAGCAGCGCTTTGTCCTCGCTGACGTAGGCGGCACTGAGCAAATTCCTGCGTTCGTTGCATGGCTTGGCTCTCCGCACAGCTTCATAGAAGATGTGCTGTACGGAGTGGAAGTCACGACAAGCAGAAACCTCAAAAAACAAGCAGCCGTAGCGAGTCGCCAAGGCCTCAGCATCACTCTGACTCACCTGCCTGAGAGAAAACATCAGCAGAAAGGACTGAATGTTCTGATCTCCCCACTCAACCAATTCCTTGTCTAATTTGGGGGGTGGGGGTACAATTTCCAAATCCAAGTTATACAAAAAAATAAAATAAAGACTGGGTCATTGATGTCTTTTATAACTGATACAGAATAATAGAAAATGTCTGACCAAAAGTATCAAAGTATTTTCTTATTGATTTAATCTTCATTCGGAAACTAAGAAATGGATATTTAAAATGTGTAATATGTATAATTAGAGTGTAAATGTCAAAAACGTAGAGTCACTGTATTTATTTCCAATTATCTGAGACTGAATCTAATGTCATTTATGAAAACAATTATGATGAAAGAATATTTCTTCATATCATTTTAGACCATAATTTGAGACTGATTAATAAAACATGGAGATAAAAGCAGAAAAAGCTGGTTTTTTTATATAAATCTTAAACACCAGGTAACAAAAAAAAAATGGTTCAATTATATTTCTAACACTTTAAACTCTTTTAAATGTAAAAAAGGTTTAGCAAATCATGCGAAAGCGCAGAAAAGTAATGTTTTAGTGTTTAACCAAATTTAAAACATTTAAGAAAATTAAAACCCAATTATTATTCAAAAAGGCTTCTTGTAGATCATCTTTAACAATATTTTGTCATTGCAAATAAAGGCCCAGCTGCTCCAAGGATTGTGAAGCGAGTCGACTTTAACAGAATTTGACATAATCTGCTGCTCTGGGTTGTTTGGTTTTGTTCAAGTTTTCGCTTTGGGTTTCAGTCGGACTTACATGTTATTCTGTGTTTGCTGCTAAGATTTATATCACTTTTGAATTGCCTCTCATTGTAGTTTAATCCTAATTTAATCGACTATTCAGCATTCTTTTGTCTTTGCTCTTGTTATCTATTTATTGTTTACAGTTACCTACATAAGTTATGTTTCCAATGGCATCATAGTTATCTTAAGTTATCTCCCTTCTCTTAGCCTCTAGTTTCTCCCTAGTCGTTCTGTATTTTCTAGTCATTCTGTATTTTCTAGTCATTCTCCTATAGTTTCATTTAAGTTCTTTCCAAGTTATATTTCAGCCCTGTTGCATTCCCTGTTTACTCTCTGTTGCCCCCTAGTGCCCCTCTCCTTTCCCCTTAGCTCCCTTCTAGCTAATTCTTTCCACACCTGCTCCCAATTAGATGATTGCTCCATTCGTTGTTCTGTTTGGCACATATACTCCTCTTCTGCAGTTACCTATAGCTGGAGTATCGTCATTTCCGTCTAAAAGTCCTGTCACACCTTGATGATTTAGACCAGTGTATGCCTGATGTATAAAAACTCTGGCAAAAACGCTGACATGCGTTGGATAAGTTATGGGCATGTTTTGGATAAGTTATGAGCACGCTGAAGCACGCTGAAAAACGTTGGCATACTGCAAGTATGTCAGGAAATTTGGAACATGCTCCAAATTTCTCGTATGCGGGGGTATGTCATACGTGGGCCATAAGTTACAGGAAAGTTATCTGATCATTGACATATGTTAAGTGTAAGTTACTCATAAGTCACGGCGTCTCATCGGCATATACAAGTTACCAATGAGAAACTCCTGCGTAACTTATCCAGAACTTCTCTCCAACATATCAGCGTATCAGACGTGTTCCAGACGAGCGCTGAACGTGTTTCTAACTTCCAGCTACTGTATAATGGCGTATTGGCAGCGTTTTGGTATAAAGGGGGTTCACAGGAGGAAACCTTTACTTACCTGTAACTTATGGCCTACGTATAACCATACACTGGCATATGTACTCGCCGTATGTTGACTTGTGCCAATGTACTTCAGCGTGCTCATAACTTATAAAAAACATACCCATAACTTATCCAATGTATGAAAGCGTTTTTACCAGATGTTTCATACATCAGGCAGACGCTGGTCTAAATCATCAAGGTGTGACAGGGGT
>NW_015152352.1:30101-35800 GCF_000732505.1 Cyprinodon variegatus
CCCACCACCAACAGACTTCCTAGCAGACATGACGCTCAATCTGCTGACACCAGAAACCTGATTTCTTTTTATTTTTATTTATAGTTTTTTTTGGGGGGGACGGTTAACAGCAGCAAGGTTAATATCGCGATGAAAGACATCTTTTTTACAAGCTGGGCGCCTACGTGCACATCGCTGCCCCCCTCAGGACACTGGTTGTGCATCATTTCCAGGGCATTACGCTGCCGTGCGTTATGCAGAAGTTAGGCGGCCGATGGACAGAAGTTCTGGACTCGTTATGAATCCTCTATGTATACGCCCAGAATTTAAAATATACATAGAAAGTTCAGCATATGCCAGCGTTTCAGGAGGTTCTGGGACGTTAATCATACGCTGGATAAATCTGCAAGTTGTGACAGGACCCTAAGGTTTGAGTTACCCTCCGGTTCCTGTGTTCCCTGATTTGCTGTTTCTTTTGCCACCACCCACATCACCATCTCTCCCTCAATCTCTGCATTTGCACCCTCTACAAAACTCCACCCAACTTAACAAAATTTGGTCATTTTTACCCACTAAGATGATTAAAAATACTTAGAAACATGTTTTGGCCTAATTTATATGTCTTGTCTTATATCTGTGAAGATTCTCAGTCATCCAGGTCTTGGTGAAACATTAAAGGCTCAGTTTAGTCAACTGGACATGAAATTTTCTAGAAGACATTTCGCCTCTCATCCAACAGGCTTCTTCAGTTCTAACTGTTGCCGGGGACAACTGAGATCAATATACTGTAGGTGGAACAAATCCCCTAAATCTTTTTTTAGCACCTATATTATTAATCTCAGTGCTTCCCACTACCAGTTAGAACTGAAGAAGCCTCTTGGATGAGAGGCGAAATGTCTTCTCTTGGCAAAAAGTTGACATTCTGATAAAGAACATATTTGTTGTCCCTTAGATGCCTATTGTTGCTAATTAGCATCATACCTTAAATGTACACAAATTACACATGGAATGCTAACATTAATGGAATTTATCATCTAAATGATACATTTTGCACAATATAAATTCTTGCATTTAGGGATTAATCGAGGAGCTTCTAGGCTCATCTTGTCAGAAATTTTTCTGTACTTTTGCTTCATCAGTTGAAAATGGAAATTGCAGTTATATTTTTACACTAATTTAATCTTATTATGTAATCAGTAACTTGCGCATTAGCTATTGAACTACCTAAAACTACTAAATATAAAGATGTTCATCTTAGTTGTTTACCTGTTAAATGCTGCAACCTTCAGAACAATGAGGCTTAACTTCTCGGCTTTCCGAATCATCCAACATATATAAAGTCACACATTTGGCATAAAAGAAACCAGCTGATATGAGAGAATACGTGCCTGTATCTGTCCATGTCCAGCTTGTTTCCCACCAGGATAACTGGAGTTTGGGACCTAAAGGTGTTGTTATGTAGGAGCAGCATCTGCAGGTAGAGCTGGCAGCCTTCAAAGCTTTTCATGTCATTGATGCTATAGACCACCAGGAAGGCATTGGCCCACAACAGATATCGCTCACAATTCACTGGACCCTCCTGTGGAGATAAACATATGTGATGATATTCTTTATCATCCAGCCAAAGTTGGCCTGCTAGATGGTTCAGCAGGATGATTAAAATACAAAACTCAAACTTCAAATAATCAATTGTGACTGAATTCATTGATTCAACCCGCTTAACATGCTGGTTTGAATTTAGAACAACTCATCAAGGGCGAACAACAACAAAACTTAATGGCGTTTTAATCCAAACCAATTTGACAGATTTTCACATTTTTATGCATTATCTCTGCCATGATCTTGGAACAAATGACTGGCTTAATGGTTCATTCCATTCACCTGCCTAGCTCCGCCCAGTTTCTCATCACGTTTCATCTTATCCACCTGCTCCTGCCTCTATTTAAAGATGCTGGCTCCCAGTCATCAGTGGCAGATTATTCAAGCCTTCAGTGAGAGTTCTCTAGCGTACCTGTTGTTGTTTTGATTGCCTGATCCTGACCAGTTCTGCCCTCGGACCTGTGAGGCTCCCTGTTCCTGTTTTACATGACATTACTTTGGACCCCTGCTGGTTTCTGCCCTCTGAACTATACCTGGATATGCCTCCTGACTGCAACTTGGATGTCTCCTGATTACCTCTTTGGATCTCTGATCTTCTTGTCTGGACTCCTGTTAACCTCTTCGACACTGACTTTGGCTTCATCTCCTGGAAACTCTAATGTCCTTCGTCTGTTTGGATCTGCTCGTCAGCCAGTTCAGCAGCCTTCCAGCCCCGGCTTCCTGATCTTCTGGATTCTACTCCTTCTTCTTGGCACAGAGTAAAATCTAAAACCAAAGATTCGGCCTTTGACGCCGTTGCTGCTGTTACAGATCCAACGTAGATTGATTATGTGAATCACACTTATCTACCTGCTTTGAATCCTGGGTCCTCTGTTGTGAGCCCTGACAATTGCAGATTATATATGCTTTCAGAAAGGCTTAAGCATGCTGTAGGAATAAAGGGAACCACACTAGACTGGTTTAAATCCTATCAGTCCTAAAGATTTCAGTTTGGTTATGTTTATGATAAATCTTGTTCAAGCTCTAGGGTTACTTGTGGAGTACCACAGGGATCAGTACTAGGGCAAATTCTCTTTTTCAATATCCATATGCTCTAAAATGTATCCGTCAGCATGAGATTAATTTCCACTGTTATGCAGTTGATACTCTGTCCTATATATAGTAAAAAAACAAACAAACATTTGTGTTATTTTTATCAGAATCTGTCATTTAAATCCCATATTAGATGGGTTTCTAAAATGTCCTTTTTTCTAAAGAAAACAAAATCTCCTGTCCAGGGGGGATGCTGAGAAACTAGTCCATGCATTTGTTGCTTCAAGTCTGGACTATTTTAATGTATTACCTTCAGGTGGTCCAGAAACCGTAGTTAAAAGCTTTTAGTCCTGTTTCTCTCCTAGACGTTAGCTATAGGCTCAGCTTCTGCTGTGACTAACTGGATGTGCTCTCTTTGATGCTTTTTGACATGAAAACTGACTCAGAGTTCGTCTACTTAACTGTTTCTTTCTCCAGACAGATTTACCTGTGGAGCTAGTTTACCGTTACCTTTTCTAACATAGAAAATATTTATTGATCAGTGCTTCTATGTTGCTTTTGTGTATTTCTGCTTCTACCCCAGTCAACCTCGGCAGATGACTGCTCACACTCAGCCTAGTTCTAATGGAGGTTTCTTCCCGTTAAAGGGGAATCTCCAGTGTCACTCACTGCATGCTTACTGGGTGTAAGGGAGTTCTGTAGTCAATGACAGAATCAAAGCACACATCTATTGTTTCTAAATGCTCACAAAGAGGGAATCCTGCAAAGTCAGTGACTGAATGCAGTCAGCTGGTTCTCCTTTGATAGAAAATCTTAACCAATCTAACTGGATATGATTGTATTATCTTTGTAAATGCCTTGAGATGACATGTGAGGTGAATTGTTGCTATAGAGACAAATTGAATTGAAAAGGATTTGAAGCTTTAAGATTTTGTGGCTCTTCTAACCCTTTAAAAGGAAAGTTCAGTCAGCACAAAATAACCAATGCGTCATTATTTACACCTAAAACTAATACGTTTGCGGTGATTTAATAAATTTAGCGTTAATCAGTAAAAAAATTCAATTCAATTCAATTCAGTTTATTTATATAGCGCAAAAATCAAAAAAAAAGGCAATCCAAGGCAACTTCCAAGTCAACAAGATCATCCAGTCAAATTGATACAAAGTTTTCTATCTAAGGAAAACCAGCTGACTGCATTGACTCAAATACAATCCCTCACACTAAAATGAAAACAATAATAATTTTCTTTGTGATTACAAACCAGTAGGTGGCAGTAGTGTTCTTTGACAAACATGGATGCCTCCAGTAAAGCACATTCACATGAAAATTACTCTGAATTAAAAACACTGATCATTTATTGAACAGGATGGAATCATTTCAGATTTAAAGAACTTTCAGAAGTTTGGATTCTGAATATGAGCGACTTTTACTCTAAATTCAACAGACCCACTGTATTAGCATCCTGTTGGATGTGAGCTGAACCCAGCAGTGGTTCCTATTTTTTTTGTCTTAAAGTTGTGGTTTATACCTGATCGCAGGTGTCCATCACTCTAACAGTAACAGGCTGTTGGTCCACGATCTCATCTGATGAATAGATGTCCTCTAAAAAAAAAAACACAGAGGAAGTGGTGATGGTTTAAGAGATCTTTCCAAATATTACGTGTGAAAGTAGAATAAAGTAGAATTTACTAATGGTTAATATCTAGAACCTTCCTTCTTCCTGTTTATTATCATTATTATGGCCGAAAGAGAAACAAAGATTTCCACCTGACAATTTACAGCAATTACAAACTAAACAAATCCAACATATCCCCCTCTGCAGACTCTATAGCATCTTATATGGGAACCAGAAAAACTTTGGCTCAGATTCTGCAAATTCTATTCAAATAGAAAAAATATTTATTTAAAATTGTCCTGCACAAAAATTACCATCACAGATTGAGAATTGGGGAGATTTTCAGATGGTGGACTGTCCATATTCTCCAGGGAACTTTTCCTTCTAGTGGTTTTCACTCTAGGCATTCTCAGAAAGGATTTAAAGAAAATCTCCAACCCAATCTGCTGGTTTCCTCAGATAAATAATTTTGCTGGTAATTTATAATTTGTTGTGCAATGTGAATAGGGATGGGAATCGAAACCCGGTTCCTGTTCAGAACCGGTTCCTTGTGTTCTGATTCCATGACACCATTTGGCAGCTCGCTTAACGATTCTCTTAACAGTTCCAGGCAGAACCAGAGCCGCTCTGGGCAGCACTACTTACAGCACGTTTTCTACGCAAGTTACGCTCACGGCATTCAGTAAGCAAGTACGACGTGACCAGGCGTAAGTCTAGAAAAGCAAAACAAAAAAAATGGCTTCCCATCGGGTAAAGTGGCAATAACATCAGCAGGAGGAAATACCTCCAACATGCAGAAACACCTGCGCACACAACATGGCATCCATTTGAACGAATGCCATGTTTTTTATGCTTCCTGAGAGAAGCTAAAGTTACGACCAGCATGGAAGGAAACTCTGGTGGTTAGTAGCTAGTTTTCTATCACTGGCTGAGCTTAATGTGGTTCCTGGTAAATCAGAAGCCATTTCTGGAAATAAACCAGGTTCCTGCCTCTCTTTGGGGTTATTAAACATGCTACCAAGTTGCTCCGCAGTTCAGGGAGCGAGAGACAGGTGACGCTCTTTTATTTAAGTCAGGGGGAGATGAGTTTACTTCCCCAAATTGTACAGTAATACTTTTTAATTAAACGGATGCCTTCTCCATTAGATTTAGATGACTGAGGAGACGGGTAGCCTGGCTGGATCAGAGGCTGCAGCTCCTGTTCACTGCCTTCTGTTCTCGCCGAGGCAGGCAGAGATAAAATGTTCCAGGCGAAGGTAGACGAATGTCACCGAGCAATTACCAAGTTCATTGCTTCACAGAATCGATAAGAGAATCAGAATCGTGAAAATCTTATCAATTCCCAACCCTAAATATGACTGAATCAAAGGTCCCTGCTTTACATTAAAACTTCCACACAACTCCTAGAGTGGTGCAGCCTGAAAATCCATCCCTCCATGTTCTCCCTCTTAGTCCTTGTCAGGGTCCTGGTGG
>NW_015152352.1:37934-39180 GCF_000732505.1 Cyprinodon variegatus
CTGAATCAGATTACTGTTAAAAATAAATACCCCCTGCCACTACTAGCATCAGCGTTCGAACCTGTACAGGGGGCTACAATTTTCACCAAGCTTGACCTGAGAAACGCCTACCACCTCCTGAGAATAAGAGAAGGGGATGAATGGAAAACAGCTTTTAAAACCCCCTTAGGACAGTTTGAATACTTGGTCATGCCTTTTGGTCTCACAAATGCTCCTGCCTGTTTCCAAGCTTTGGTCAATGATGTTCTCAGAGATTTTTTGAATGTCTTTGTTTTTGTCTACATCGACAATATTTTGATTTACTCCAAGAACCTCTCAGATCACAGAAAGCACGTTCGTCTAGTTCTTCAGAGACTTCTGGAAAATAAACTTTTTGTGAAAGCCGAGAAATGTGAATTTCATCAACAGTCTGTCACTTTTCTAGGGTTTGTGCTCGAGGGCGGGCAGGTGAAGCCTTCAGAAGAAAAGATAAAGGCAGTTCTGGATTGGCCTACACCTGAGAACCGCAAGCAACTCCAAAGATTTCTCGGCTTCGCTAACTTTTACAGGAGGTTCATAAGAAATTACAGCCAGACAGCTCTACCTCTCACTGCTCTTATCTCTGTAAAGAAAACATTTCAATGGACACCTGAGGCTGAGGCAGCTTTCAATAAGTTAAAGAGACTTTTTTCCAGTGCTCCCATGTTGGTCCAACCAGATCCTACGAAACAGTTCATCCTAGAGGTGGATGCCTCTGATTCCGGTGTAGGAGCTGTACTATCTCAGCAATCTGACTCTGATAAAAAGACTCACCCATGTGCATTCTTTTCTCGCAGATTATCCTCAGCCGAGCAAAACTATGATCTTGGTGATCGTGAACTTTTGGCCATTAAGCTTGCCTTGGAGGAATGGAGGAATGGAACATCCGGTTCTGGTTTGGACTGACCACAAGAACCTCGCCTATATCCAATCAGCTAAAAGATTCAACCCTCAGCATTCAAGGTGGTCTCTGTTTTTCTCTCGGTTCAATTTAATTATCTCCTACAAACCTGGTTCCAAAAACGTCAAGCCCGACTCTCTCTCGTCTGTATTCCTCTGATAAACCCGAGACACCTGAACCAGTTCTTCCAGCCTCTTGCACTGTTGGGGCCGTTTCCTGGGAGATCACTGATTTAATCAACGCAGCCCTGGTCTTTGAACCTGACCCAGGTAACGGTCCTCCAAATAAGATGTATGTTCCATCTTCCGTCAGGTCCCGACTTATCCA
>NW_015152352.1:41500-43057 GCF_000732505.1 Cyprinodon variegatus
CTTTTATTCACAGAGCAGAAACAGATGGGCGGGTCCTATGACCCTAGAATGACCAACTGGCTGAGAGGCAGGTCATAAACGTTTATGACCCTGTAAATGCCTTCTGACTGAAGGCAAGTCTAGAATAAACCTCCTGATTGAATCACAGGACAAAATGTAGCATCTTATTTCTTCAATGTTTCATATGCACACACATTAACTTTATAATCATCATTCAATAACTCTAACAGACGTTCGCCTTAAGCTATAGACGGTGTTATGAGAGAGATGTGAGATGATGACATGTCAACTAATCAGGGACCTGAACACATGATTAAGAATGAAACATAACAGTGTTGTTAGTATTTACAATTAACTAATCCAGTTCGTATTCATGCACTTATTTTGCTGGAAAATATAAATGTACAAACCAACGTAATATAAAGAAATAAAAAAACACATCAATTATTTCTGGACCGTTTCTGCCGTACACACCCGTTGAAAAGGTGTTTTGGAATCATCAGTCACTTCAGAGCATTTTAACGACATTTTTACATTTAAGCTGTTCTCATTTCTTGGAACCCTGTATAGTGGCTGCAGGTTTCCCCCTCAGCGTTTAAGACTCTGGTGCATGTTAGCCGGTAACCCGCTGTCAGTCCATGTTCTTCTCAGCATGATGAATTTGACAGTACATCTGCATGGAGAACACCAGGGCCAGAATCTGCCAAGAGGAGGAGAAGCACGGGTCAGAGAAGGCAGTTCCATCGTTTTTAGTCTATCACTGAAGCTGATGCTCCATTAGCTTGCAGAATTCAGATTTTCAAATGAATTACCACCAAACTGAACCATCAGAGGTGGGTAGAGTCTCCCACAATTTGACTCATGTCATTTATTCTGTCCTATCTGGACTCTTTGGTTTTGTTTAAGTTTTCTTTTTGGGTTCTTAGTTGTGCTTTCTTTCAAGTTATTCTGTGTTTTTCAAGATTTCTATGATTTTTGAATTCTTAGTTTTACTCTCCCCTGTTATTCCTTTCAGTTCTCTCTTTTCAGCATTTTGGTATTATTTATTCTTTGTTCTAGTTTTAGTTGTAGTCATTACTTTTATTTAACTTTAGCTTCATTTAAGTTCTGTCCTAGTTACAGTAGGATCGAGTTGTTTTCTCTGGTTATCCTTTGTTGCCCCCTAGTGCCCCTTTCTTTCTCCATATCTCCTTTTGTTTGCTCCTGTCAACACAATGCTCCCCATCAGCTGATAAGCCCATTCATTGTTTCTTTCTCCCATATATACACCTACAGTTCAGTTCCTGTTTGCTGGATTCCCTACATTGCTATCTGTGTTCCTCCCAAGTGTCTCCTTGTTTCTGTTCCTAAAGCCAGGCATATACTGTACGAATTCTAGCCCTTTTTGGGCAGATTCTCCCGTTGTGCGAGAATTTTTTAGATCGGGCAGAGTTTGATCCTGATCCTACATCATGTAGTGTACAGGGTTTAACGAGGGGGGGGGATGAGCCTCTCACGACCACCTCATGATCAGGAAACATAGGGTCGGGAGAAAATCAAACGTGTTTGAAATTCAAT
>NW_015152352.1:44784-46153 GCF_000732505.1 Cyprinodon variegatus
CAATCTGAGAACTAAACAACGCTTCCTATCCACCTGGTTAACCAAACTGTCATCTCTGCAGACGCCTGAGAATCCAGCCCGGACCTGTTTCCTGAACGCAGTCTTATTTTGTGCAAACATTTAATAAACTCCGTTAAACTTTTCATCTGTCTCCTGGTAGTGTTCTGCATGTCGGTTTGATTCAGAACCAATCATGACACTGAGTGAAGTTGGCCCCCCCACCTTATTCAAATCAGACAAAATTAGTGTCAAACGTTTGTGCTACGTTTGTGCTGGTATGTGCAGCAAAAATTGTCGTTTGTGCCGCTTTCATTTTAAAGATATAAAGAAATGTTTCTAGAGGTCATCAAAGGTCAACCCGCCCCCCCCCCACTTTCTTCAAATCCAAAGCACCACAAACTAAAATTTTTGCTGCACAAACCAGCACAAACGGAGCTGAGTTAATTGACACCTATTTCGTCTGATTTGAATAAGGTGGGGGGGCTGGTTGACCTATGATGATCTCTAGAAATATTTCTTTATATCTTTAAAACGATAGCGGCACAAACGAAAATTTTTGCTGCACAAACCAGCACAAACGTTTGACACCAATTTTGTCTAATTTGAAAAAGGTGGGGGGGGGTTGGTTGACCTTTTGACCTTTACATATTCATTAATATCTTCAAATCCAAAGCAGCACAAACAAAAAATTTTGCTGCACAAACCAGCACGAACATTTGACATTAATTTTGTCTGATTTGAAGAAGGTGGGGTGGCCAACTTCACTCAGGTCCAAATAATCCTTGGAGCAAAAGTAGATCCAAACCACAAGCTTGAATCCTCAGCTCAGTTTGGTGCTCAGAGAATCCTTCCAGGGGGAGAAGGTCCAAAACATCCAGTTTGCAGGATGACTTCCTGCCGAGAGGCAAAGACAAAACAACAAGGTTAAACTCAGGTTGATAAAAACTCAGTTTGACTCAGTAAAACTCAGCTTGGCTAGAGTACCCAAAACTGGCAAACACTCTGGTGTCGAGGTAGTGGCAGTCAGCAGCTTAAGAGTCCTCCGCTAATGAGGTAACCATCCGCAGGTGTGTTAGGAGGCCAACCAGAACCAGGCCCCGCCTGGTGGGGGAGGGAAGACAAACAAAAGCACAACCCACACAAACTGGATTCCGAACAACAAGACTCTACAATACTGTGAGCAACACTCCCAACCCTGATGTCAGATGCAGCCACATGTCCACGGATGCAGCCTGAACACATTGGATCAGCCAACGTAAGCAAGACCACATTTGAAAAAGTAAAGGAGTCTGATAAAATTGATTGTTTGTCTTAGTAGGTTGTTTAAGGTAAAAAAAAAAAAAAGTCGCCTTAGTGTTTTAGATGCAGT
>NW_015152352.1:47721-49045 GCF_000732505.1 Cyprinodon variegatus
GAACATTTATATTACATTTATGAAGTGAAACGGTTATTAATTTTCTTAATATATAGTTTTTGATTAAAATGTGATTAATTGCAGGCCCTGTAATTACCTCAATTAAAAATTTAAATCAACTCCCACCACTAAAATGAACAAAAACAATAATGCACCAAAACATAACCATGATAATTCTTCTGCATATCAGACTGTTTTCATCTGCGATGTTTCTGTGGTTCTTTGTCAAATAGACCATCCTCCTACCTTCTATGAAGAGCTTGCTGAGAAGCTGGAAAACATTGCAAAGAGCTCCACCAAGTCGACGCCAAGTTCAACATTGGCGTCCTTGACAGGTACTCACACATTCCTTTTTTTTTATTTTTTTATCACGGATCAAAAATAAGTACATTCATCTCACTGATTAAGTTGAGTTTAATGTACCATGTATATATGGAGTCATTGACTGAATTGCCTTTTAAAAACGGATCATCCAATTCAATACATACATTTCAGTTTGATTCCAGTTGTATAAAAGACCTTTAAGATAAAATCTTTTTTACTGAGAGTAAGCAATGCGTTTTTTTTAATCCTTTGTCATTGGGGATGACAGTTCTATTTTCAGTTGGCCTGAATGGTTTCTTGTATACACAAAGATGTGGAAGATCCAGTTGGGGAACTAAATCATTGCTTCCATATTTTTTCAGTGACTGATAATGATGAAGTGGTGCACGATCTGGTGAAGCTGCTGTGTTCAGAAGGAGATGCTATAGACACTAGGGTAAGTTTAACCTAACAATAACAACTGCTGTAATCTTATGAGCATTTGAAAACAGCAACGTTTGCTAAATTTCCTCTGACAGATCCAGGAGGACTCGCTGCTGCGCAACACATTAAACCGTATGTCCTACAGATCCTTTAAGAACATTCTAGACTTCTTTGGCAAAAGTCAGGTCACTCAGGCCCCCCCCTTAAGACCGACTGCCAGTCCAACACTACAACGGATAGCTATCTCTATGGATATGTCCCGGCGGATAGTGACAGCCACAGGGACGCAGCGGATGAGGGAAAACGCAGAACGCTACATGAACACCTTCGTCCCCTGGGTCAAGAGTCATGGAGGATGGGTAAGTGATCCTGATAAAGACGCATCTCTGTCACGATTTGGTGGTGTTGGTTAGAGGACCCAAATGCAGAGATGAGTAGGTTGAGATGAATAAAGTGATTTAATAGGAAAACAGGCTCTGAGGCAGGAGTCAAAAAATCCAACAAAATATCTCACAAGACAGGAGTCAAAAAATCCAACAAAATTATCCTAAGAACCAGAATCTAAGAGTCATCAGGG
>NW_015152352.1:52897-54154 GCF_000732505.1 Cyprinodon variegatus
AGCTCAGGTTTTCGAACAGAGCCTCTGATTAAGAACAGGACATTTCCTCACTTTCTAAAAAAAACCCGGGACGCCCGGGACAGGACGTGAAATACGGATATGTCCCGGGAAATACGGACGTTTGGTCACCCTATGTGAATAAGTGTTATATTCACTATGTAATACCACTTTCCCACTGGGAAGAGGGACTGTAGTGGCAGTGGGAACGGCTCACTGATTGGCATCTACCTGGGTCAAACGACTCGGCATTAAAATCCCCTCAACTCTGATTGGCATCTGTGGGAATGCCGGAAACGGTGTCCTGTCAGACCAGCGTACTCATAGTCAATACCCGTTTATTCCAGTAGTTTATCCCTTTAGTTTTGTACGAAAAATAAACTTTAAACTACCTAAGTGTATTACTTTAGTCATGTACAAAAAAAAAATATTTAATTACTTACTTTTTGGTGTTTTTTTAAGCTTATTGTGATCTGACCTTAAATAGTTTTTTGTTCATGACTAAAAGGAAACAGGCCCGTTGAGGTAATTTAAAGTTTATTTTTTATACAAAACTAAAGGGATAAACATAAATCTGATGTCTTCGCATGTGTATCGACTATAGGTATGCTGGTCTAAGGGGGTATGCTCATCTGACAGAACATTGGGTTGACGCGCCAATTTACGTGCCTCCATTGAACACCAAAACACCACGCCAGCCAAGTTTGATCTAAAAATCAATTATCTAAAAAGCAGAAACAACTCTGCTTACATTTGATAAACATGGAGCAGCTCTGGTAAGAGGGATTCAGAGAGATAATATAGCGAAACAATAAAGCACACTGACTATGCCTTGGCTTCCTTATGTTGCTCTCCATTGTTTGCTTTCCTGAGATGATGTCACCAGACGTGCCACATGCTAATTGTTAGCAGGTTGACCAATGTTTGAAAAACTTTGCATTAACTCGCTATTTTCAGGGGGATGGAGGCCTAATGGGAATGACGATGCTACAGTCAGAACTGAGCCTGCTGATTTCTGTTTGTATCAGAGGCAACAGGAGACGTGACTGTAAGGTTTAATTGTGTCTCTTAGCCATCAGTTACTCAAACTTAACACTGCTTTGCACAGGAATTAAAAATGGAAAATCATGTTCTTTCAAGTGTTACATGATCGTTGTGTTTTTGCAGTTTGCCTTTATGTTCAGCAGAGAGGAAAATATTCCGTATTTATGAAACTGCTGATCTGTCCTGTCATGTACTGTTTCCAACATCCAACCTCTG
>NW_015152352.1:57234-60026 GCF_000732505.1 Cyprinodon variegatus
ATCAAAAATGAATATGGATCCAGGCTCAAAATGAGCACCTTGATATGTGCTTGAGAATGGCTTAGTCTCCATTTAAACCCAGGTTTAAAGCCTTGCAGGGCAGCCTAAAGCCCACTGCAGACATTAAGACAGAAAAAAAACCCAAAAAACAAACAAATGGTCAGTTCAGGTGTTTTATGAAATATGTGAATCAGGAAATTGTCTATATACCAAACTGAAAGATTTTTGTTCTCTACTTCAAAAAATACTTTAGATTTTAAAATGGAAAATTTATTTATTTTATTTTTTTATTTTTTTTAATTTAAAAATTCATTGTATAACATGAATGCATGAACACCTCCTTTTATTTCAGTGTTAAATTCTGTTTAAAGTAACAGATCATTAAAATGTCTCAGGACCTTTACTGGTTGATGATTTTCTTTATTCCGACCCCGCTGATTTTTACCCCTGGTTTAATGTTTATATTTATTTCCCGTCATGTGCTCCATCCAATGCAGATCATTGGCTCCATCCACATGTAGTGAAAACTAGTGTCATTGGATGAGTCATAGAACGCAAACACTCATTGGTTAGCTAAAGGAAATCATTAAAAGCAAGCAGGTGTTCTTCAAACTGCTAACGTGAATTGTCTATGCCATTGAAGATATACAAACATGTTTTAGGCTAAAAGAAGTGAAGAGCTAAGTTAAAGCTGCAGCAAAACTTATTGTTCATATTGAAAAAGTATATGCCATGTATAATCTAAGGATGAGCAGCAATTTACAATTCCCAGGTGTTAGGCCAAAGCTCGCAGAGGGGAGGATGAAATCTGTACATAAGAGGCTAGAATGACCTTGCTCGCACAAAGACGCAGAAAAACCTGATTAACAGTGGAGCAGAAAGGCAGGAAACAACTCCATACATGGAGATAGGAAGTAGGGAGTATGATCATTCTGTGGGACTGTCTGTGTGAAACTAAGATTTTCCCCTATGAAGATAATAAAAAGAGCCGGTAATGCAGGGGGGGTCAGAGTTGCTGTTTGCAGATAGTGTTGCACCGATACCGATACTAGTATCGGACAGGGCCCCGATACTGCCCTAAAATGGTGGTATCGGCAAGTACCAACAAATAGGGCACCGATACCATTTTGAGAGCATAAGTTTATTCAACTATTGTCACCCACTCCTGGTAGGCAATAAAAAGTTCTACTGGATTCACTTTGTATTAGATTTTTTTCCTGCTTCACAAAGGTAGGCAACAGCTCGACAAAGCCATGATGGCAATTATTTGACATTATTATGGTATCGGTATTGGCCGATACTGCACAGCCAGGTATCGGGTATCGGTATCGGGGCCAAAAAATGGCATCGGCGCAACACTATTTGCAGATGGGTGCTGCTGATGCTCCTCTCTCTTTGCAAAGGCGAATCGAAGCTTCTTTGTCCAGAATTTTTTTATTACACTCCATCTCAGTTAAGTTACCTGCACTCGAATTAACGGACCCGGGGGAAAACCATGACAGTGTTTTTCAACACCATGCTACAATGTCGGATTCAGAAAAAGATGTTGAAATGTCTGAACGGTCGGACACAGGCGAAAGAGTATTGGGAGATGGAAACCAACAAGACCTCCCTCATCCTTGGCCCTATCTCAAAGTATTTTTCAAAATAGTCAAAAATTGGGCTTTCAATTCATGTAGTNGAGAGAGAGAGAGAGAGCTGATGAGGAAATTGGCAACAGGTGCTAGCAGCACAGAGAAAACAGCAAGGGAGGACAGAGCAGAGAACAGAGCTAGGGATAGAGGACACAAGAGGGCAGCAGAGGACAACAAATGGAAAACCTGGAGGACAGGAACTAACAAGAAAACAAAATAATAATTAGACATTAAAACAAGAAGCAAAGTAAGACTGAATACTCTAAATAAACATAACAAAACCAAGACTGTGACACATTCTTCTTTGTTCTGTTTTTCTTTGTTCATTTTTATGTGAGGGTTATTGATCAAGTCAAAATCAATGAGATGATTGTAGATTTCAGGAGAAACAGGAGGTCAAACACTGTTATGATCATGGGAAAAGAAGCTGATGTGGAGAAGTAGTAATGTTGTGAGGAGCTAGGTGCTGGACCCAGAATGCAGACAGCAAGGCTAGGAGAAAGGTGCAAAGTTTATTCTTTGGTTCACAGGCTGACAGTGAAGGAAGGTGTCTCTGGAATCAGGGGCAGTTGGAGGTGGCAGGCAAGCTCTCTGCAGCAGTTGGAGTAGAGGGAGGTGGGTGGTGTGGCTTGGTAGCTGGAGACTGATCTGGAGCTGAATCCTGGGTAGACAGAGCACAGTAAGATTAATTCTTTCAATTTCAAAATCTGAAGAGATAATTTCCACGAGGGAGAGAAGTTGGCACATCTACCAACAAACGGTGACCATCAGGCAGTGAACACACAGGTAGCCAGGCTTTAAACACTGCTCCAGATGAAGATCAGTCTCAGCTGTGTGCAGCCAGCTACTCCCAAGCCACACCTATCAGAAAGAGAGAGAGAGAGAGAGAGAGAGAGAGAGAGAGAGAGAGAGAAACTGCACAAACAGGCTCAGACACCACAAATGTTTCCTCAAAATAACACACCTGTGTTAACTGTTGTCTAGTAGTACAGACTAGACTGTAATTTTTGATGAAGCTTAGATCCTTCAGTGTTTACAGCAAGATGCTGCATATCTTCTATCAGTCTCTATAAGTGAAGAGGTTGAGATCTTGTCATGTACTGGAATAGCAGTGTCAGAGCAAATGACTAAAAGAAGGTTAAAAAGTTAATTAAGAAG
>NW_015152352.1:64041-71731 GCF_000732505.1 Cyprinodon variegatus
CTATTTCCAACATGTCTCAACAGCAAGCCTCCACAAATCAGACCCTCCTCAAATTTTTCCGGAACTTTCGCATCCAGGGACATTTTGTTGCCTACCCGGAACCATTCGCCAGTGACCTCAACAAATTCAAGGGGTTCGTGTTACAGTGCACCCTGGTGTTCGGGCATTCCCCGCATTCATTTCCTGATGATGTAAGTAAGATCTCTTATGTGATTGGCTTACTCAGAGACAAAGCTTTAGATGGGCTTTAGATGGGCTGAAGCTATGATAAACCAGGGCAACATCCAAACAGTTTCTTACTGTAACTTCCTAGAACTTTTTCAACAGACCTTTTGCCCATACATCTGCAAAGAAGAATCAGTCAAAAATGTATGGAACTTGAAACAGTGCAGTAAATCAGCAGCTGAATTGGCCATAGAATTCCGCACATTGGCTGCAGAGTCCAGCTGGAACATGACTGCTCTTAAAGGGGCCTTCGCTAAAGTAAAGATCCCAACCTTATCCTATTAGTCCAAAGCAATGGAGACTCCATCAGTTTTTAACCATCCAAAAGGTCCAGTTACGTCATATCAATCTGAAGAGACTCACATAGAGAACATTTCTTTTTAAACATAGACTGTCTGGTAAATAAGTCCTTTGCCTTTTCACTCAGCTCTCACTTTAACACAACAGTGTCTCCATTATAGTAGCAGCTGCACTAATCCATCCTCGATCTCCCACTACATTCTTCTTCAGCTCAGATTGTAATGTTTTACCCACCTTAGTAACTGTAATATTACTAAAATATAGTTTGTAATGTGTTACATTACTCCCATACTGGCGAATGTGATAGTTATGGTAACAGTAACTGACACGTTTCTGACAACAGTAACACTTTATCAGTAACATCGGACAACAGAGGGTTTGGTGAGATGGCTTTCTGGAGCTCAGACAGGAGCAGTTGGAAATCAGTGAAAAAACAGAAACCAATGTTCAACTTCTGCCACTATCTATTAGGGGTGGGTATTGGCAAAGAAGTCACGATTCGATTCGAATCACGATTCACATGCCACGATGCGANGAGGGCAGCAGAGGAAAACAAATGGAAAACCTGGAGGACAGGAACTAACAAGAAAACAACAAAATAATAATTAGACATTAAAACAAGGAGCAAAGTAAGACTGAATACTCTAAATAAACATAACAAAACCAAGACTGTGACAGACTGTCGTTATGGGGACTTTGCATTGGCTTGAATTCATATTGACTTAATTTTTATTGCCTGTCCTTGGTACTTATCCTAAACATTACCATCACATGCCTAACTCTAAACCTAACCTGAAGTCAATTCACACATTTGTCTTAAACCTAACCCCAACCCAAAGAAGAAAACTTCTCCTAATGGGGAACATTGGTTGGTCCCCAAAAGTGCCTACAAATCCCTAAAATGTAGCATATTTAAACTGTCCCCTTCAGGAAAGTCTGATGTGACATCAGTATAAGATGATCTTAGCTGCCAGCATGACTAGAAAAAAACTATAGTAAATCAGTCCATTTATAAGATAATTTAGAAGTGATTCTATGTGAGACCAAGTTTAACATCAGTAACTAATCAGCAAATGAACATGAAACTAATTCAGAGAGTTTATAAAATGTTTCAATGATTGACTTTCATTCATTAGATTCAATGTTTTTCAGGATGAAAAGCATCAGATTGGATTTTGATGACTTGATCTCAGACAGTTTTGAGATCAGATCAGAGCTTCCTGCCGTCTACCACCTGAGAACAAAGAAGGAGACGTTTGGGACTCTGACCAGAGTCATTTATGGCCAGAAAGATCAGAAGAAGCCAAACAGAACCATCTTACTGGTTGGTGAAACAGGAACAGGAAAGTCTACTCTGATCAACACTCTGCTCAACTACACCATGGGGGTGAAGTTTGAGGATAATGTCTGGTTTCAGATTGTGGAGGAGGAGGAAGAGCAAAGTCAGTCAGAGAGTTTGAACTCAGATGTGATCGTCTATCAGATCTTTGGGTTTGAAGATCAAACTCTGCCTTTCTCTCTGACCATCATCGATACTCCTGGATATAGAAAAACCAGACCGATCCAACATTATGATGAAATCAGTCAGATGTTACTAAGCTTCTTTCAGTCAGAGGGTGGAGTTCCTGAACTTCATGCAGTGGGTCTGGTGATGAAGGCGACTGATCATCTAGTCAGTGATCGACTGCAGTACATCTTTAATTCAGTGGTTTCTCTGGTTGGACCAGAAAACACCGTAGCTCTGATCACCCACTCTGATGGAATGCCTCCACACGAGGTCCTTAAAGCTCTAGAGAAGGCAAACATTGAATGTTCTAAAGATACGAAGAACCAGATCATCTACTTCATGTTCAATAACCTGCAGAAGACCCAGAGAACTGAAGAAAATGAGTTTGGCTTAGAGAATGCATGGAGAGTCACAGAGAGAGGAACTAGTCGAATAATGACTTACCTGAAAGATATCAGCCCCAATAATACAGATCTAATGTATGAAACTGTGACAGAACGGGCCAGACTGACCGCCTGCATCCAGAACCTGGAGGAGAGAATCAGGTTCACTGAATTAAAGCAGAGAGATATAAACATGATAGATGAAGCCCTAAAGAAACACAAAGAACAGAATAAAACAAAACAGTTTACTGCAGAGATAGCAGAAGTTTATAAAACTCTAAAACCATTTAAATCAGGTCCAGCTGGGTGGGTTTCTGAAGTAGCTGTCTACTGCACCGTGTGTGAGGAGAACTGTCACTATCCTGGATGTACAATGGGCTTAAGTACAGAAAGGTGTGAAGTCATGAAAAATGGAAACTGTACTTCATGCAGCAACAAGTGTCCTGCATCAAAGCACAAGAAAGAAAACCAGAAATATGTGATCAGAACCAGAAAAGTCCAACACACTGAAATAACAGTGGCAAAGAAGTATGAACAGAATCTGGCAGTAGGTGAGAATAGGTTTGGTCTGTTTGAAAATCTCGTAAAAGAAAATAAGCAGCTGTCAGCAGAGAAGATCCAGCTCTTAGATGAAGCCTACCAGCTTGCTGTTAAATTATATGAGACTGACACGGTGAAAGCAAACATTACTTCCACTCATGTCCTGCTGGACTTTCTGATCCAGAAGATGAAGGAGAAAGGAGACCAAGCAAAGGTGAAGAAACTGGAGGAGATGAACAATAAGATGGATGACAGAACCAGAGCAGCGCTGATGGAGAGGTAAGTCCAACCAGAAAAAAATAAAGCTAGGATACAACCATAATTTCCAAGGAAAATATTTTTATGACAGATCTAAATGTTTGGCACACCATGAAATAAAATATTGAAATATATTTTCCTGCTTTTGATTAAAACGTATTATTCCATCAATATGTTCTGTTTGTCAATCTTGTTTGTCAAACCTTCATAACAAAAGGTTTGGACACAAATTTGCAACAGGACCATAGAGACGACTGAATCAGATGTAAATTATTTAAGTTGTTGGTTCGACTCCAGCTTCCTCCTGTCATATGTGGATGTGCTGAACCCCAAGTTACCTTCATGAGAGTCTGATGTGACTATAGTATAAGATGATATGAGCTGTCAGCATGACTAGAAAACAAGTAAAGTAAATCACTCTATTTAGAAATGATTCTCTGTGGGACCAATTTTCAACTGACATCAGAAACTAATCAGGAAATGAACATGAAACAACTAAGTGTTTATATAATGTCTAAAAGATTGACTTTCATTCAATAGAATCAATGTTTTTCAGGATGAAAAGAATCACATCAGTTTTTGACAACTTGATCTCAGACAGTTTTGAGATCAGATCAGAGCTTCCTGCCGTCTACCAGCTGAGAACAAAGAAGGAGAAGTTTGGGACTCTGACCAGAGTCATTTATGGTCAGAAAGATGTGAAGAAGCCAAACAGAACCATCTTACTTGTTGGTGAAACAGGAACAGGAAAGTCTACTCTGATCAACGCTCTGGTCAACTACGCCATGGGGGTGAAGTTTGAGGATGAAGTCTGGTTTCAGACTGTAGAAGATGAGAAGAGAAGTCAGACAGAGAGCCAAACCTCAGATGTGATCGTCTATCAGATCTTTGGGTTTGAAGATCAAACTCTGCCGTTCTCTCTGACAATCATCGATACTCCTGGGTTTGGAGACACCAGAGGGCTAGAACGTGATGAAAATGTCAGTCAGAGATTGTTAGACTTGTTTCGATCAGAGGATGGAGTTCAGGAGATTCATGCAGTTGGTCTGGTGATAAAGGCAGCCGAGAACCGACTGAGTGACCGTCTGCTGTACATCTTTGACTCAGTAATGGATCTGTTTGGAAAAGACGTGGAGAAAAATATTGTAGCTCTAGTCACTCACTCAGATGGAACAACACCTGGAAATGCTCTAAAAGCTCTTGAAGATGCAGATATTAAATGTGCCAAAGATGGAAACAATCAGCCTGTTTACTTCCTGTTTAACAATCTACAGAAGACAGAAAGGGACACAGAAAAGAAAACTGGTGCTTTGAAGCATTCCTGGGATTTCACTAACAAACAAATACAAAACTTCACCGCCTACTTAGACACATCCCAACCTCAGAAACTAGCAACAACTGTGAAGGTTCTGAATGAGAGGATCAGATTGACCGCCTGCATCCAGAACCTGCAGGAGAGAGTTGAGCTGAGTGAACAGAAACAGAGAGAGATTAAACAGATCCAAGAAGCTTTAAAGAACAATGAAAACGAGATTAAGAAAAATGAGAACTTTACTATAGAGGTTGATGTGACCTATAAAGTCAGAGAACGAATTATTGGTGGGACGGGGTGGACGATGTCTTTATATAACGCAGCCGTCTGTTGCGAGCGATGTGAGGAGAACTGCCACTACCCTGGATGTACGATGGCTTTGTATGCTTGGCAATGTGAGGTCATGAAAGAAGGTTGCTGCACAGTTTGTACTGGAAAATGTCCTGCATCAGATCATGTGAAAGAGAAGTGGAAGTATGTGAACAAAACCAAGAAAGTTGAGAAGACTGTGGAAGACCTGAAGGAAAAGTATGAGAAGAATAAAGCTGAATGTGAGAACAAACTGAGCCTTTTGGAAAATCTTGAAGAAGAATATAGGAAGCTGTCTGCAGAAAGATCAATGTATCTGGATGAAGCATATCAACATTTCATCAAACTGGAGCAGATCGCCCTCAATGTGGAGTCAGTTTCCACTTTTGTCCACCTGGACTTTCTGATTGAGAAGCTGGAGGAGAAAGGAGACACCTTTAAGGTTGAGAGACTGAGGAAGATGAAAAGTGCCATGAATGAAAAGAAAAGAATTTCTGTGCGAGATGGCATGAAATCCTTGTACTCAGCAGGGAAAAATATAGTTACGTCTTTATTTTGGAAAAGTTAAACACATAAAGAATAAAACTCATCTTTATAATCATCCCAGAACATCTCCTGCCTCTGAAAAAGCTTCAGTTAATCTATTAGAGATATATTGAAATACCAAATATTTTCAATAATTAATTACAGTTTAAATAATAAAACTAATGCTGTAACTTAGGTCTCTTTCTATATATTTTTATGTTAGAGGAACATTAAATTAATCATCTCAGCTTCTATAAAAAGCTGCAGGATGCTTAGGATTAAAATGTTATTCTAAAATCATTATGGTTGTTATGAGAAATAAACTAAAAAGATTTACATCTGATAGAGGGTTGTCTTTAAAGTTAAATTGTGTAAATATTTCTATAAATCTTCATTCCTCCTATGCATTAAAACTCTGCAGATCTCTGATGTTTTACAGATCATCTTTAAACATTACAGAAGTGAAATCAAATGATTTTAAATCTGATTAATACATTTGAAAATGTATGTAAGATTATACAACAGACAAGAATGTGTCCTCTTTCATAGGACAGAATGTTGTGATCCTTTATGATCTGCTTCATATTCTACATCTTTCTTAGTTCAACATTTACTTTGGAAAGTAGATTTTTTTTTGTCAATAAAGTCTCTGCTTTGTGAAACCAGCTTTCTCCTGATTTCTTTACCGGACCATCAGCTGAACTGATGAACTTTATTCAACAACCTTTAGATTCTTTTAATAGAAATTCAAACCTGATAAGAGCAGGATGATCATGCAGATGTCAGCATTACCAGGGATGGACAGGCCTTCATCTTCCTGCAGAAGAAATATCAACAAACAAAAACATGGCGGCATAGTGACAGAGATGCTGGTCAGATGTAGGTTGAGATTATTCTTTTGTTGATGAGTTTTATTTATTTTATTTTATCCATAAACTCAGGTTTGGTTAGCAGACGGATGTTTATTGGATCAGATTGGTCCAATCATTACTGAATCATGATAGATGATGCAAACAGTGGAGCTGTTGAGGTTTGACCTTAAGTTGGAAATGCTGGTGAGAAAAGAATCCAGTAAATAGCTGATGAAGATTCTCAGTCATCCAGGTCATAGACATTCCATAAAAGTTTTTAAAAAACAATCCACTGGACTTGGTTTCCAAGATTTGAAGACATTTCGCTTCCCCTCCTGAAGGGAAAGCTGTTACGTTAAAAAATGTAGGTTCATAAAAGAGAAACTGAGTCTGCACAGAATAGGGATTTTTAGCTTCTGCAGGAGGAGAGAGCCGCGTTCAGCCACATATGCTCTCTGGTGGGTTTCCTCAGCAGAAGCCTTTTTATTAGCAGATCATAACACATTGGTTGGGTTACAGAATAGAGTGTTCTTCTGACAAGGCAAATGATCAGGTCATAGGACAAAATGCTCCTCTGATTGAATCACAGAATAGAGTGGGCTCTTGATAACTATGATTAGCCTTGCACAAACATCAGCAATTTTCTACCACCGTTGCATGGCAGTTTGCAGTAAACAGAGTTAAGCATCTTATTTCTTCAATGTTCTATATGTACACACATTAACTTTATAATCATCATTGAATAAATTGAATTGAATTACATTGAATCCACCTTAAAGTGTACTTAAACCTAACATCCAAACTATAGAGGACAATGCACTGCAAAAAACCCTGATCTATTAGTCACACTTACAAAAAAAAAAGATTAGAATTTCATGATCAGTTTAAGGAATCTGACCCACATGGAGAGAAACCACTCAGTGAACACAGAGAAAAGTTTAACAGGTCTATTTGTAGCATTGTGAACAGAGGTTGGATCTGGAAATGAGGGAACTGGTGAACTGGAACTGGAAAGTCTGAAGGGGGTATCACAGAGATCAGTTCAGGGACCGTGGGAAATGAGACTGCGGAGAGAACTCGTTGGAGAGCGGACAGGTAGACATACATTGGACCCGGAGGAGTAATGGAGTAGACTGTCACTTGGATTTCCAATGAGAACTTGAACGGATCATGTGGAGGTTTTCCCCTGCTCAGTGTGAACTCAGTAAATTCTTCCAGGGGGAGAAGGTCCAGGTATCCAGTTACACAGGAAGACATCCTGCCGATGAGCAAAGACAAAATGAGGACAGGGAACCACCTGGTGGTGGAGGGAGAAGAAACACACAAACTGGATTCCTAACATATAAATTACAGATGTTAAAGTGAGAAGGATTTGTCCCCTTCAAAGTAAAGGCTGTAACGCCCCGGGGCCTCCTCACACGGTTCTTTTCCTGGAAGCAAGATATTTACTACTCTTAACTCAAACTCGGTAAAACCATAT
>NW_015152353.1:0-9877 GCF_000732505.1 Cyprinodon variegatus
TCTGTCTGTCTGTCTGTCTGTCTGTCTGTCTGTCTGTCTGTCTGTCTGTCTGTCTGTCTGTCTGTCTGTCTGTCTATCTATCTATCTATTTTTACTTAAAGAAAAAGTTTTACTAAAATTTGATTGTATAGAGTTTTTATACAATCAAATTTGAAGCAAATACTTACAGCAGGCAATAAATAATTTACCGGTATATAAGATCAAAGCACTTTCTATGACAGTTCAGAACATTTTAGCTATATACCTGACCTCCAAATGGCAGCAGCTCAAAGAGCTGCTTATAATAGAACTATTAAGCTTGTGTACATATAGGTACATGACAGACCAATAATTTATGCCAGGTTTTTCGATTTGTTTATGTTTGTTTATCATAAATTCCCATCTTTTATTCGTAATGATTTTTATGATCAAGTTCACAGGTAAATAAAACCCATAATTCAGTCTCCAAAAATGAGAAAATCACATCAGATCGATCAGAGAAGGATTTTTCTCCTGACTCTGGTACCTTTATCTCTGAAAACAGTATTTTGGACCATTAAGCAACAGTCCACCTCTTTTCTCCCTACAGTATATTAACTAAGGCAGTTCTGGTGTTCTCTCTGGTTCAGGAGCAGTTCGACATGAGAAAGGTCACATTTATTTTTGATTGTGTCATCTGCTGACCCAGACTGAGAGACTGTTTAAAGGTCCAGGAAACATGTTTCGGGTTTGGAGCTGATTAGGATGTGACACCAGGACTTAAAAAACTTTGTATTTATTTATTTTTTTTTATTATCTTTCATCCTCCTCAGCTAAAAGCAATTAGGCTATTAGCTAAAAAACAAAGAGTTTCATTGTATCATTCTGTATGTGATGATTTTATAGTATGTGATGAGTTTCAGTTTCCTAAGATAAATATTTTACTTTTAGCCAATATTTTTTTTTTTTTTTAGTTGTACCTAATAAATGTTACTTTAACATAAACTGTATTGGTGACTTAGGTTGAATGGAGAGGCCTCTGGCCTCCATTTTGTTGAAGCTCAGTTGTTTTACTAAGATGGCGTCAGTTGTTTCCAAAGCTGAGCTGCATCTGTCGATAGAGGGAGATCATGCTTTGATTGAACCGATGAATCAACATTTTCCTCATTCCTGGTTTAGTGCCAAAAGAGAAGCAAGGTTGATAATCAGGGACTTTCCAGGTCAGACCGGACTATAAAATCCACTTATGATCATCATTAAGAACTCTTTAGTTTCTGTGAGCAGCATTTAAAAAGCAGCCATGAACAGAAAACCCCCAAATTATTAGTTTTTATATTTCAAATATATTTAGACATTTTTTTCTGATAGAAATAACCATCAAAGAGTATTGAAAAATATCAAAGGCACAGAATACATCTCTAATTTAATCCATATTCATATAAATTACATATAATACACCTCTCCATGATTAGTGGAAAATATTTTTTAGCATTACTGCTGTCCAACCTTTATTAAAAGCGATGACCAAATTTTTGAATGTTTTCATTTTGATAATCCCTCCTTAGCTAAGCTCCTTCCACAATTACAATCAGGATGTGACGCTGGCTAATTTACTCTAAATTGTTTATATGCTTTCACTCAAAAGGACATTTTTTTAACAAATACTTTTATTTCTCCCAGGGATATAAAGAACCGGTGGCTTAACTGTATTTATGAGTAAATGGAGTAGATTCTGACCATTACAGAATTCATAAAATCAAAGTATGATCAGCATATTAAATGTATATAAAAGAAAATATATCTTTGTTTCTTTGTACAGTGTAGATATTTCCATGGTTTCTGAGTTTTCCATTACTTGCATACCTGCAGCAAGACTATAACGGCACAAAGTGGACTCATATTTCCCAGGCAGTTAGGATTCCACCAGGGCTGCTTTCTGTCCCTTATCGGCCCATTACTTCCTATTTCAAACAAGCACAGCTGGATGGATGTTTTAGTATATTTGATATTGTTTCGATTTTTAACGTTTTATTTTGGAGTTCTGTTTAGTGAAATAAATGAAAAAAATGCTGCCCAGAGTTAATCTCTCTGGTCATAATTAAAGAGTATAAAACTGTGGATTTTGCAAATCATTTTTTGACATAAGAAATCTCAAAGCAACCTTTTTCTTTTATTTGTATTAAAAGTTGTCTACAGCAACATTGACTTGTTGGATCAATAATTTCTCCAAGTCATTAATTAGAAAATTACATCGTGAGGGTAAATCTGATTAAACATATTTTCATTTCACAATTACACCAATAAGCCTTAAAATAAATACAAAATAAAAGCTTTTAAAATGTTTGTATATCTGTACAAAACTATCAGAATGTATTTGTTTACAAATATCTGAGACGCCAGGAATAGAAAACAGTTTTTTTTCTTTACAACAGGCAACAGTTTGGGTAAAGATCACTTTTAGTAGTTCACTTTGGTGAGTTAACCTCGTCAAACAGCTCATTCCTCAGTTTATGGTAGCTCCCCTGCATCTCCATTAGCTCCTGGTGAGTCCCCTTCTCCTCAACCTGACCTCTTCTGACCACAACAATCTGATCCGCCTTCTCAATGGTTTTCAGCCTGTGAGCGATCACCAGCAGGGTCTGGTTGGGGCAGCTTGCCAGGCCCTGAAGAACCTACACCAGGGGTAACCAATTAAAAATCAGTGGAGTCCAAATAAAGAAAATTAACAACCAGTAAAGGTCCAGAGACATTTTTAATGACCATATAATCTGTTACTTTAAACAGAATTCAACACAGAAATAAAATTAGGTTTTTATGCGTCCATGTTACACACTGACTTAAAAAAAAAATAAAAAAAATGTCCATTTTAAAATCTAAAGTGTTGTTTCAAGTTGAGGACAACAATCTTTCAGTTTTGTATATAGACAATTTCCTGACTGAACTGACCATTTATTTTATTTATTTATTTTTTAGGGCTTAATGAGAGCAGTGGGCTTTATGCTGCCCTGCAAGGCTATAAACCTGGGTTTGAATGGAGACAAAGCCATTCTAAAGCACATATCAAGGTCTCATTTTGAGCATGGATCCATATTTATTTTTGATTGTGTTCATGATGGAGAATCCTGCTTCACATCAGCAGGTTGAGCCAAACATACTCTAAATGTGCAGGGTCATCTTTGAGCACGCCATTTCACTTTTCTGTCACCAGTTCGCCGCAGTTCCTCTAGCATTTTGCAAAATTTCATTTGCAAAACCAGTAAGCAAACAAATAATTAAATTTGACATGCATGGCTCCCTATCCTTTTTAAAATTGTATTTAAACAGAGATGCAATTAGTCTGTAAATGATTAGGTATTGTTTGATATAATATTTATCAATTTATTCAACACCATTTAAGAGAAACAAAGGTAGTTTTTGCTGCAATAGTTGTTAAGTGCCTCGTTAGCGCTTCTGAAATCTGAAAACCACAAACAACTACAGATTTCATAGTTAAACATAATTTCAGAGGTTAAATAAATATTTTAAATAAAAAGTAACCTGGTTATCATTTATTCCTACCTTGTCTGTACGCTAACTTCTCATGGTAATTGTGCATTCACAATGGGCCCAACTCACGATTACTTTGATAATTGATTAATTTGTGGATTTTTTTCCCTTGATTAATCAGCTAATAATCAGTTAGGAAAAGGTGCCTTAAACAATATTTTTAAACAAATTTAACCCAGAGGACGCTAAAAATATGGCACTTGAGGATTCCTGATAGAATATATTCATAGACAAAAAAAAGTGTTTATGCTACATGCATAATGTTTATACATGTTTTTACAACTATGAAAAACTTACTGCTATAAATAGGTTTGTCTTTTAGCATATTGTGTTAGTCTTTATACTAATTTGGAACATGTAGTTGCTTCTGTCACACCTGTTTGTCAGTATGCACAATTTCATCTTTTAAAGAGGAACAGTTTAAAATGTAGGCTGTGGTACTTTCTAATGGTGTGAGCTGCTATGTCATGCATCGGCTGAAACCAAAGTTTGGTGCGCAAGCCTATAGGTGTCACTTCAGTGGAATTGATTGGAGCAATACCAGATTAATAATGTGTAGAACTACACCTGAATGCAACACATTATTAATATGGCTTAACAGGTTACATTTATTCTGTTAAGGTAAAAGTAATTTTACCCTACATCCTTCACACTTTTTTTTTGTTTTAATACAGACAATTTATAATTTTTATTGGACATTTAGTTATTTTGTTTATCTATATATTTATGTGGGACCCGAGATAGATGTTTGCTTCATGAGCATGTTAATGCGTGTTGGATATAAGGAAAATATAGTCCCTTGAATTCTTAAAATATCAATACCAACACGTCCCTCTGAGGAAATCAAATTTCTACAAATTACGACAAACCTTGTTTTCACTCTCAGCATCCAAGGAGCTGGTTATTTCATCCAGAATGACGATCTTCGGTTCTCTGACCAGAGCTCGAGCGATCCCAATCCTCTGCCTCTCACTCTTGGATAACTGGCCTCCACTCTCTCCTACCTCTGTAAAAATTAACAATCTAAAGTTCAAATTCAGAGTCACCTGTTTAATGTCAAACACCAAGCAAAGCACACAAATAATTAACCATCCAAAACAATGTATATATTAGAAGGTTAAATTTATAAGAAAATTGTACTTTTACAATCTAACTTCTCTCAAATATAAAAGCATTTGCTTTGTTTTTTCATTCAGTCATGTAAAAGGAACAGAGATGTGGTCGGACTGGTTTACCTGTGTCGTAGCCTTTCTCCAGTGTTTTAATGAAGTCATGGGCGTTGGCTTTCCGTGCTGCTTCCTCAATCCTCTCTTGTGAGCAGTTAGTCAGTCCGTAGGTGATGTTATCTCTGATGGATCCAGAGAAGAGGACGGGCTCCTGGCTCACCACTGCAATCTGTCACACAAAGCCTCATCAGACTGTGCTGTAAAAAAAACACTTTTTTTTTTACCCTCAGTATGATTTAATTATTTTCAACAGAGCAAATAAAGGTATCAACGTTTACCTCAGGGGAGAGCATAAAAACACTTATTGATAAGTTACCTTCCTGTGGAAGAAATGATGGTCATAGGATTTCAGTGGTTCTCCATCCAATAGGATTTCTCCTTCTTGAGGCTCATATAATCTCTGCAGGAGACTCACACAGGTGCTTTTTCCTTCTCCAGATGGACCAACCAGAGCCGTCACCTGACCTGGCTTCAACTCCAAACTGAAATCCTGAGACAAAAATAGATGTAAGAATAACACAATATGATGAAAATATCTGAGATTGAACCGTATCTTATAAGCATCCATGTTCCTTTATCAGCTGTATTATTATCACTAAATACTTTTCTTAGAATTAAACTAAAAAGGATTGTTTTTTTTCTCACCTGCAGCACCGTTTTTTCAGGGTTTGAAGGATAGGCAAAGTTCAGTCCACAGTAACTGATACGTCCTTCCAGCTGCTCTGGTTTCCTTTTTCCATCCATGCTGATCTGAGGCTTTCGGTCTATGTACTCAAAGACTTTCCCAGCAGCCATCACCGAGTTCAGCATGTCACCGAAGATATATGTAAGAGTCTGGAAGAAAGTGAACTCTATGAGATAATCCAGGGTAGCGGAGTGAGATGGAGGTCAAAGCCATGTAATGAACCCACCAAGCATCCTATAGGAGATCAAAGTCTGTTTTAAAATTTTATAAGCTTAATCTTTGGTCTTTTCAGAATATAAAAAAAATACTAAAAAAAAAGTGTTTTTGAAGCATCCTCTGCACTTAAAAAAACTGTTCCAACCATGTATTGAGTGCATGTATAGAGTATAGTGTATAAGGTTGTCTGTTAAACATAAGCTGTTAAATAAAAAAGTCTTTCACGATTACTTGGTGACCAAAATATATAAGTGCAATGTTATTTTAACCTATAAGTGGAATATAATATCAGTATTAGTTTCTTAAAATGCACATTTTGAATTCACACATTTCCCCAAACAAAGATTTCACATAATAGCCCAATGGACCACCTACCCTGATGTTGGTTCCAAGGTCTGACTGGTAGATGATGAAGGAAACCAGGTTTCCAGTGGTCATCTGACCCATCTGGATGAAGAGTCTGCCATAGTATAAAATTAACACCTGCATTCCCAAACCTGTCAACTACAAAGAGCAAATAGGATATATCAGGAAGACCTTTAATCACCGACTGGATGCTGGTTGATATTCCAACATACATAAAAACAAACTTCTTACCCTCCGTGCAAGCAGGTAAATATAACGAACAATGTCCCGGCGAGTCTTCAGTGACTGTGTTTCCTTTAATCGTTCATCATAGCGATCAGCTTCGTGCTTTTCTGTGTTGAAACTTCGAACAACACGAATACCGAACACAACCTCATTAGCAGAGTCATTGGTACGAGCCATTGCATCCTGCATTTCCTGGGACAACCGCTGAAGTAAAATAAAGTTAGAGGAAACACAATTACCCTTAATTGAAATTTTGAAACAGGAATAAACCTTTACGCATGTTACATTTCTTACAGATCCAGCTGCGACAATGAAAATTATGGTTACCAACTTATTTAAACTCAATTATAAAATGGTGCAGAACACAAACAGACAGTCACCATATCTTCATCCAGGAGGAATAAATTCTTGAGGTTCTCAATTTAAAGCAACCGGCTTGGTGTTACTTCAACAGAAAACTTTTTGACCAATTGGATCGTAAACTAAACTTAAATAAATAGTATGGTTACTAGGATCAATTGTAATGAGATAACATTTGTTGGGAACTTTGTAGCTGTGTCTGTTTATTAGCACATATGCACAAAACATTGCTCTTCACTAACTGCTGATATAAGCAGTGCTCGAGTTAAGGGAGGATGAGGGAGGATGCCTTCCCCCTTCTTAAAAAAATGTTAAAAATCATCCCCCTTTTTAAATGACCATTCCCCCATCCCCTGTGACATTTTATCACTGAATGTGTAAATGTCTAATATATTTGAAAAGTAATGGCAATAATATTGCCTTTTCAACATTTGGCAGGCTGTGGGCTTTCAAGTAGCCTGACCAAGTTACGGTGGTGCAGAGGGCATATGCGCTTTCTTTTTCAACCTCAGTGGCACAACCAGCGGAGCAGGTGATGGTGTTCTGAACAACATTGCGGCCAAGCGGCATGTGAGGGAATGTTAAAAAAAATGAGGAGAGGGAATCTTCCGCAGGTTCCAGGTTCTAAGTTTTCGAGATCTCCCTCCCCTGCTTAGTTTGAGAAATAATGTGTTTACAATTATACAAGTTTTTCCACATAATCATACCTGCTCTCTTTGATTGTGTTATGAATTTCATAAGTCTGGGACAATAAATGTGAAAATAAGGAGGGGAGGGAATCTTCAGCAGGTTCAAGGTTCTAAGTTTAACAAATAAAGTGTCAGAAATGATCTAGAAGGGTGCTGATATCAAAATGGGGAAATGGCATCTACTAAGGTTGATATCTGACTGCAAGGTCCCCTAGTTACTTGCAGAATGCCTATTGTCCGATCAATGGTAAATAGCTTAGTTCCACTGACCTGTTAGAATAGTTTTGACTCATTCATTGCAGCATGAAGTCTATCTTACTTTAAATTAGCTAATAGAAGCAATACTGATTTTCTGATAAACAGCCTATTTTATAAAATAAATACTCTAAATAAATATTTGAAAGGTGAGTACAATTATTATAATTTATATAGGCTTATTTCATTTTCAGGCTAATTCTAATGTATTTGAATTTGTAAGCAACCTTTTTTTAGATTTTGAAAATTATTTCTGCTGTTTCAATTTAATTGATGTAATTTGAATAAAAAAATACTTGACTTGAAAAGGATTCATATATATTAAATTGCAATGTTTTGTTTCAAAACTTATTAGATTCATTGCCAAAAGATTTTCCAAGTTTCCTACCATGACTATGAAGCTGATCCCAGTGGGAAATTAGTCCCTAAATATGTAGGGACAGTGATAGCCATGCCAGTCCAGAGACTGACTGCAGTGCTACTATAAGGTGCCTTGGTAAAGGTCAATGACCGGCGTACCTGACATGGAACAACCATACCATGCATAGTCCTTTAGTTTTATAGAATACATTCATTAATCTATGTATACTTCCAAAAAAAAAAAAAAAAAAAATCCACCAGCCCCCTTTCTTTTTTTTCTTTTTTTTTTTTTTACAACTCGACTACTGGATATAGATCATAATGGTGGTTCTGTTGCAATACAGCTGAAGTTCGAAGTGAATCATTTTGATTTTTAATCATTGCTGAAAGAAAACTGTAAAGGTAAAAAAGAAATAAATAGATCAAAGGAATAAATCATACATGTTTTATATGCAAGTAAATATCATAGAACATTTTTATAGCATTCTGCCTAAGTACAAGTGCAACAACAAGGGACAGGACCATTTGCACTGGCCCCGCTGGCCCCTGTCTAGAACAGCCCATGATTGAACATAAGCATTGATCTTTTTCTATCTGATAAAATTTTGTTAGATGTTTTTTTTGGCTCTTGGAAATCTATAACAGTGCTAAATGCTAAACCGTAGTACAAAATGGTATTTTGGTGATTAAGATGTATGATGTTGGTCTGTGGATCCAACATTGATTCTTTTGTTTTGCAGGTTACCTGGTAGTGCGTGTCATAGATGTTTTGCATTAGTCCAGTTATGGGGGTTTCCATCAGTACGAGGAATGTGAGCTTCCAAGAGAGACTCATCATCAGGGAGATCATGCCCATCGTCTTCAGGAATGTTCTCAGCAGCACATTGACATTGAGACAAACGGTCCTTCCTGTTAGATTTGTGTCTTTAGACAATCTTGATGTAATTTCACCTTTAAAAGAGACACAATAGTTTTCTGGTATTATTTCAGACAGAAGATTTTTTTTTTTACATTTGGTTGGCTTTTCAAAGGATTACCTGTCCTTACGGTTTCAAAGAATGCAATCTCCTGTTTGGTTAGAGCTTCAAACAGTTTAACTTTGATTCTGCGTGCAAATGAACTGATGGCACAAATCAAGAGACCCCCTCTGCAGCCAGCACTCATAGAACTGCATGGTGAATAAAAGCAGAGGCTGAATTAGATATCACTCATATTCATGGAGATGGTAGATTTGGATTTTGGAGAGAAAACCTTCCCTCATACCCTCCAAAAGAGTAGAGTCCCATGAAAAGAAGAGCTGTGAGGAATTCACTTTGTTTGTAATGACTACCAAGGATGTCAATGACTCTGCCTGTGTAGAATGGGATGAACATTTCACCTGAGAGGAAAAAAAAAAAAAAAAAGTGTTTATTAGTTAAAATATATTATAATAATTTCAAAGAGCTACTAAAAATACAGCTTTGGTAAAAAATTTAATGGAACCACATTTTTTTCCCATCAAGCATGACTTGTTGGGACACTTCAACTGCATTTGTGTTGAATTACAACAGAAGCACACCTCCCTGACAAGTTTCATGCAGCTTAGGCAGATAATTGAAATTTAAATATTCCCATTGTGTAGGTCAGCAATCAATGTGAATAATTCATTTTGTTATTGTGTTATACAAACATTGGATTTTTTTGCAAATAAATAAATGTTTGAAGAGACATATTGTAGCATCTGTATAATAGTAAAATCTGAGACCAATGTTTTTCAGTGATTCTGTCATTTCATAGCTGTAAGCGTCACAAAGAAGAGAAACAAAGGCATGAAAACGTCAGTCTGCATGCATTTGATGTGCATGGTATATATGCACAGACAGGCGGATGGATGGATGGATGGATGGATGGATGGATGGATGGATGGATGGATGGATGGATAGATAGATAGATAGATAGATAGATAGATAGATAGATAGATAGATAGATAGATAGATAGATAGATAGATAGA
>NW_015152353.1:9887-37066 GCF_000732505.1 Cyprinodon variegatus
GTTACTTACAGATTACTGCCAGTGACAGGAACACCAATCCTCCTAACAGCAGGGCATAATCAGGCCTGTAGAGGCGGACAACCCTCATGAAGAGAACCCTGGACCTCTGTTTCTGCTGTTTGCTCCCAGCCTCCTCCTGGCTGTCCGGGATGGTGATCTCCCAGAACAGAGCAGCTCCCAGCGAGGCTCCAGCGAACATCATCCAGCAGCGAACATCCGCTCCTGGTCCACATTGGCTCTGCTCCCGGTACAGAACCCTGGTTCCGGTCTCAAACACCGCTGGCAGCAGACTGTAGGCTGTTAGAAAGCGGATCAGCAGCGGCTTCAGGTGCCCCAGAAACAGCAAACTGACAACAGTTACTGCAGACCATCGGAGAGCCGCAGAGAGCCACAGATGCGCAAAACCACCTAAAAGGCGGTGAAACACCGCAAATCCTGATGCGTAAAATAAAGAAAGGTCAACAGAAACAGCTACAATCAGAGCGATGACTTGGTAAACTTTTTTCTCTGTTTTTCCTGCCATGTTTCAGCAGCAGTCGTCCTCATATGACCTGCGCCGATGCGACAAAACCCTTTTGCTCTCCATGCTTTCAGTTTCATTTTCAGGTAAGTTTAGGGGTTTCCCGCTACTGCAGAAGGAATAATAATGCTGCAAAATGGCAAATAATACATTTCCTCAAAAAGTAGGCTAATACACACACACATAATAATATAAGTATATGTATATGTATGTATATGTTATTATAGGAGCATGAAATACATAGAAATGCAGTGTTGTACAGCCTATATATAGGATAACGTTTGAGTAATAATTTAAGGCCTACTTAACTACGTAAAATAAGACTGAGAAGTAAAACCCCCCAAAAAAGAAAAAAGGTTATAGCTAGACAGTCACAACTCGGTTTTAAAACAGCCAACACAATATGCAGTGCCCACATGCTTTAAAACATTTGGAATACTAATCCTATGAAAATATTTTAAAATACTTTCATGACACTTTATTGCAAATATGGTTCACAATAAACTTTTCTAGGGTAAGAGAAATATAGCCAATAGTTCTTGTTAAAGGTAAAATGTCTAGTAAAACAGCCTTTTTCATCCATTTTAACACGCTTGATCCCAAGTGGGGTCACGAGGGGTGCTGGTGCCTATCTCCAGCTGTCTACGGGCGAGAGGCGGGGTACACCCTGGACAGGTCACCAGTCCGGGTCAGCTTATTTCTTTGGTAAAATACTACAACTTTATACATTTTTTGTGATCAAACAAACTTAATGGTAACATACAAACTCTTTATAAATCTAGATACACCATTCTTAAAACTTACACAGATATGTATGAGAAAAGTTATGATTTTTAAATGAATTTTTATTACAATCCATGTTTATGATACAGTTGTCTAAAGCACACATCAGTGCAAATAAAAAAAACAGAAATATTGCTCTGATAATCGTATCACTGGTCAAAAAAAGTGGGTAAATCATTTCCCAGAATGACTTTCTCTTCTGTTCCATGTTTATCAATGGTGACTAAGTAGGCCACACCCCCACTGGAGCCGTCACGGTTCATTGCCAAAGCAAGAGCTGAGGAAGAAATGAAGAACTAGAATTAGAAAAAAAGTGAGAAAAGAGGGCAACCGATGTGTAGCTTGCACATCTCAAAACATCATAACATCACAAACAATAACTTACTGTTGACCACAAACTGCTGGCTCTCCTCCTTGCTCATTCCTTTGCGATACTCAGCATCAACAAATCCGTAAACATAGGAGCTTCCGGAGCCTCCAACAGCAAAAGGCTGCCTGGTCAGGAGTCCTTTGAGGGTTGCAAAAACCTGCAGTTAAAAAAATGCAAAAAAAAAGGGATAAACCTTAGGGTATATGCAACTGGATATGCATATCTGTAACAGTAAAAGTGTAGACTTGGTGCTTTATAATGAAGAGCAAGATAATTTTTATTGGTCTCTTGTATAAAAGGCCTTAAGTTTTCCAACCTGTCCTCCATCTTTTCTGTCCCAGCCCGCCACTATAAGATGTGCTGACATCTCTTCCTTATATTTGTATGAGATGTTTCTCACAAGAGTGGCAGCTGATCGAACCTTTGGGTCCTCACCTATTTCCATACTGACAGAGAAAATACAATTAAAATGTATTCATAAGATTTATCATGCAGAATCTTAAAAATTGTGTTAGTTTTAAAGCGAGGCTTTCATTCTGACACATTTGATTTACTTTGTAAGTAACTTAACTTTACTCACTTTAATCAAATTAATTCATAGTCTAAAGGATTTACAGATAACATTTGATAAATATTTACCCCAAATTGCTATCATAAATTAGATTAAGTTTTCATCTATTACTGACGCATTGTACAGAGGTGCTATACTGGTAATTATTTACACTCTCCAGATATTAAAATTGGGACACTTTATAATCCACCAGGTTCAGTCCTCTTTGTGGTTATTTTGTACGTAGGGTCTCAAAGTGTTCAAAGAAATTATCTCTCACACCACTATATTATTCACCTCAATTTCTGCCAAAACTATCTACACTTATTAAGAATCAGGCAATGTTTTTCGAAACTCTTATTGTCAAATTCTATTAGTGAATTGTAGTGTTTCCTGTCTGACCAGAATGTCTGGCTGGCCAGAATGATACCAGGTGTGGTTTTCTGCTGCTGTAGCCAATCTGATACAAGATGCAACATGTGTTTTCAGTGCATTCTTCCTACCTTGGATATAACAAATAGTCATTGGTTTGATTGTTTTGTCTGTCATTTTGAACCATCTTGTTCATTGTCCACTGACCAGTGATGTTGTCTTTTAGTGCCAACAACAAAAAGCCTACAACTAAACCACATCCAAAGCCTCTTCAATTTCCCCTGTCTTTCATTTTCATAGCCTTTTTTTTAACTGTAGCATATTAATAAAATAATGTTTTACAGGCTGTCTGGTGTAGTCAAACCTGGGGATACACATTGGGATGTTTTTCAGTTCTTGCAAGGAGCTACAGGTCACACTGTATGACGAAACGGCAGGATTTAAATGTTCACAGCTCATGATGCATGCTCACACTGCACGGCTAAAAACCATGTTGGACTCAGCTCCGCAGTAAGATGGAGCTACACAGACTCGTCTATTCGGAAGCCAAAATTAGTAGAAGAGGAATATGAAGCTCACTAGAGTGAAACGCGCTGCCTTGAAAATTTCTGCTATTTTTTGTGCTGAAAGCCCTAAAAAGAAAAGGCGACCACGTATTTGGGCTAATACATGGCTGAGCAAATGTGGCTACTACAGTCTGTCAATTTTACAGGAAGAACTCCATTTCACTCGCACCCCCGCCATGCTTCTGTGTTTTCGTCTGAGAGGAAGAAGAAGAATCCTTGTTTACGATTTGCCCACGACAGCCAACTGAATTTCAAACTTTTTGATTTACTTCCAGCCTCACGATTCCTGATCGGGAGGTGGTTGCGAGAGGCTGATTGCCACTTCGTTAGCCCCTGTAGCCTACATGACGCACAAACATCAGGCTGAAGGTCGGCCCAATCAAAAATTTCTCGCATGACTGGAGAATCAGCCCGAAAAGGGCAACAAAAATTACAGTGTATGCCTGGCTTAAGGTACTTTTCTTGAGGCCCAGTAGCATGTCTTGGACACTCGGTTGAAAAGAGGGGAGGAGCTGTAAACCAATCACCACGTGGTGGTGAGTGGGCTACGCTGGAAGAGGAGGCCGGACAGACTCGGCAGGCCCAAACAAGTAGTAAGGGTCTGCTGAAAACATCTAACTAAGCCCTCGGTCAGGGATGTGTTCAACTCCCACAGTCTACGTTCCTACCCTACCCATGGTCATGAAATTTAAAACATGACCGAAAGAACAAGATCTCAGATTCATTATTTTAGTCATAATTTTCTGGAGTGAAATTTTCCCAAAGTAAATTTTGTCAAGAATAAAACTATGATAAAAAAAAATAATAATAATAAGAAAAAAGAATTATAGCAAAAATAAAGCTTAACAACAGTCACACCTATCTAAAGCAAGATAAAGAATTTCAAAACCCAGTCTACTCTTAGAGTTTTGATTGATCACACCAATTCTTCAGTGTTTTTGACGATTTGCAGGTATGTTTTAAAATTAATAATATTTACCTGTGGACATCAAGCTGGTAGTTCACTACCTCAGCAATGGTCTGAGCATCTGCTGCAGATCCTGACAGAGCGCAGTAGATCTTATCATGAAGTGGAGACAGTTTATTCATCACCCTGTTTACCACAGATTCCCTGAATGGTGATATGAGAAAAAATGGTCAAAAAAGCTGAAATAAAATAAGAATTCCAGATTTTTCTTTAATTGAATAATAAGGCTCCTAACTGTTGAAACCCTAAGTTAAGTGGCTGAGAGATTTTGGTTACATAATCACTACAAGGTATTTCAAACACAAAAAATTTAGAGTGAACACAATAATGGGATAGACTGCTCACTGAAAGACTTTTTTCATAGAAAGCATGATGTACATAAACTCTATCATAGGTTCTGAGCAGATTGACAAGGTGTGAACTGCAGCTGGAATGGTGGCTTCATAAGCTACCACAAACTGATTACCAGGGCTGCAAGTAACAGTTATTTTGCTAACTAATAAATTTTTTTTTTTAATAATATATCAGAAATAATTTATCAAAAACTGATAAGAGATTTCTTAATAGAATATAAAACGTGGTGCTTAAACTCTGCCACCTAAGATATTGAAACACATTTTAGTGAGTATACTCCAGCTAACAGTTATTCTATTATTAGATTAGTTGACGACTATTTCAATAATTGGTCAATCTAATAATAAGATTATTAAATTATTAAAAATGTTAGCCCTGAATGCAGACTGGACATGAATGTAGGATGTTCTTTTTCTAGGTGGATCATCAAAATAAGACATCTTCATAATCGTCAATCATTCTGGTGAGATGTTTGAGTAAGGCAGTCCTATGTGCTCATCCCCAGTAAGCTATCTTCTTTTGCACATGTGCACTTTTAGGTGTATATGAGTGGTGAGCTACCGTTTCATTCGGGCTCGTCTTCATTTTCACTTACCAGTGGTGAGTCTGACATAGTGGAAAAATAGCAAATCTTCTTCTGAAAAGTAAGCTTGTATGAGCGATGCAAACATCAACTTTTAAACAGCGCGTGCTCTCGCACGTGATTAATAGACGTTCCCTCCTGGGTGCAGGTACAGGGTTGCGCACATGCATTTTTTGTTTTAAGTGGAGAGGTTGGGTCAATAATTTGTAAAAAAAATCCTCCACTATAACTTTAATCAAAGTCAAACATGAACCAAGAACATTAGGGTCTCAGTTGTGCTAAGAACAACTAAACATGCTTCACTGACATTTTGTGTTTCACCATCTGTATCTTATTTGAAAATTAAAGCCAGAATTTAATGATGCACAGAATTAAAGCTGTTTAAGGTCCAGCGTAAAGCTTCCATTAGATTATGTTGGACCACTTTGTTTGATCAAGTCCAGCTGGTGAAGCTACCAACTTGGACATTTCAGAGCACTTAATAGCGTCACTCCATCAGCTGATTTCAGTTTCCAGTGAATTTTGGTTTCTGCCCACACTGTAAAGGTACCAAAAGCTTGTTCAGTGACCATGGTGTTACTGGCTGACCAGCAACTTGTCCTGGCCGAGGATCCATGGATAATTTTCAAGTGGAAAATCAGAAACATCAGAGCCATCAATGCTCATCACCTGAAGGCTGTTTTTTAGGCTATTTGGACATCTAGACTGATCATCTCCATGCCATGAAGCATTCTTGCAGTAATTCAAGCAAGAAACCCAAATATAGAGTACATTATTATGCTGACATGTTTTTTCATGAAATCCTTTTTCTTCTGGCTTTGTGTTTTGTTTTTCCAATAAATTTAATTTTAGGTTTTCACCTGTAAGCCATAATTAACACAGTGATGATATGAATGGATGTGAATTAATGTAAGTAATGTATCTTTCACACACATTCTTTGAATTTACTTACAGAATTAAATAAACTTCAAATATACTCTACTTAAATGACATGCACTTGCATTTAATATCATGTTCATAACTCACCCAGCAGACACTCTGGAATCAGAGCCTAAGACCACCCCTCCATTAAACTCTATAGCAATGATGGTTGTCTGGAATCAGAAAGAGGAGCATGTTTTCCACAAGAAATGTAACTTTTAATGAACCTTTACCTTTCCACAGAACAAACAATGAATAAAAATATCTAAGCAGATATCACCCTACAACCCATTCACTCTTTATGCCCCGATCCAATACGAGATATCCTTGCTAAAAATCATGTTTCTCTGACTGTTCTGTATAAACCTATCCAGTTCTGGAATAGTAAATATGTAAACCTTATATCAGGGGGTGAGAAGTATCCTTTGAAACCACATACAGTGAGGCGCTGTTAAACGTGTCGGACCAAGCAGGGGTTAAAAAGCGCAGAATTACGCGCTCAACTGACAAAGTTTTACAGATATATCATTAGAATTTGTTTACTTACTCCTGTTTTCACTTCCTCGGACAACCATTGTGGCTCCGCTTCTCCCAACATGGCAGACACTTTGAAATGACGACACCGACAATGAACTATTATAAACACCAGAAGCGCACAGCAAACCGACGCGCAGGAGGCTACCCCAGTCTGCAATGGTTCTCCTGTTAGAGAAAATGTTGTTCAAAGCTCAAAGTGCCTTAATTAATTGGAGCAACACGCCAGCACATCGAAGCATTACACAGACTCCATTTTTTGTTCTGCGCTAAAACGAAATTGAAAGTTAAAGTACTTCTCGTTTGCAATGCGCAAACCAGTCTGTACCCAGAAAACTCACTATGCTTAACTTGTTTGCAGAATTATTAATACAAACAAATTCGCCCTTTGCAATGAAAATTATAGGCCCACATATCCAGTGTTGTATATTTAATCCAGGGCCGACCAAGGCATCCATGGGGCCCTAAGCAGAATTTTATTATGGGGCCCTTTATTCCTGCTAATCATATGGATTATTGCAATCAACAGTAAGGTGATTAGATCAAACAAACAGCTTCAGTAAACTTACTGCAGCTCAGGCAGGACTGCTAACATTATCCTGACCTACAAAATTATAATTATCCTATAAGTGTGCAAAATACAACTGGGGGGAGGGGTTATTGTGCCAAAATGTATTCAGCTGCCAGACAACAGTTTATAAGTGATGATCTTATATAATAACACATCTGACTGTACTTGCAGAAAGAAATTATCTTTCTATCAGCTTACTTATTTAATGAGTTATTTCTTTTGAATGTTTTTCATATAGCAAGTTAAATGAAGTATTCAGCAACATTAATTTGATCTTTTAGCCAAAGATATTAATAGGTTCTTAGGCCTTGCTACAAAGAAATATGGATGAAGAAAAAAACAGTATGCGTTTAACACTTGCTTAAAGTCCCCTGCTTAGTATTTGTAAATAATAATAATAATAATTAAAAAAGAAAAGAAAGAAATCTGTAGTGCAAAAACAGACACAATTTAGTTACATGAACAATACAATTTCCAGTCTTTTCTAATGTTATACATTTCAGATGTTATAAATTAACCTGAAAGCATGTAAAAAAAAAAGTGGAAAAAAACCAAACAAAATTCAGTCAAATAAATTGCTCTTAAAACCATGTAGGCAAATATATCTAAAAGCACTGCTTAAAAAAATAAACTACCTGTACCCACAAATGTCATCTTATTATGCTAATCTTATCATTAGCCCAAGAAAGTGTGCTTTCCAGCTTTATGGCTGCAAATACATTCATGACATCACTGTGACGCTGATGATCAACTTTTTTTTATTAATATTAATCACTGTCGGTCCTCTCAGTCTGTCTTCTGCCACAGAAGATATCAAATAGTTCTTCATTAATTTCAGCACAGAAGATGAAGATGCAACAACCACAGGGATAAAGGACATCTGCAGAGATATCCAGATATTTGGGCAGAACTCAGACCTGATTTGGATAGATAAGTTTAAATGAGGTCATCTGTGCTTTATAAAGATTTGGTAATGATCATGGTGTGTGTGTCTATTTGTGCGGTGCGGAGGTGCGGAGCAATCATCTATCTGCTGCAGCCCTCTTAATGAGCAGTTTGAGGATCACTCATTGCATGATGGTCCATGGTTTGTTTCAAGCATTTATACAAATCATAGATATATTCATACAAATATGAACAATTGAGCACAAAACTTATTTCATTACAGTAATCATATAGAAATCAATAGGATGACCCTTGTTACCTGGGGCCCTAGCCAGCTGCTTTATTAACTTATGCCTTGGTGCAGCCCTGATTTTCATCATTAAAAACTACGGAAAAAGAGCACAAAGAGGCTTTGGATAACACAGAGTGTAAAATTTTATTACATAAAATTACAAAATATTTAAGCATTTAAAATTGCATAACTAGATGAGGCCTTGTCTGACGGTTGTAACTCAATGGAAAGTATTTTTGTTTGTGAATTAAAAGCAAATTATGTCGATGAGGAATTCTAAGTAACCTTACTATAAATTCAAGCATAGGTTTTCAAACTCATGCCTGAAATAAAAATCATTCATCATTGAATTTGGGCAGCTTGTCTCCAGGTACGACCACATGCTCCACCCCCTTTTCTGTTATCACCACCAGATGAACAACACCTCCGCTGACGTTGTCCCTGCCCATAGCCAGAGCAATAGCTGCGGAGTAAAAGGAGGAAGTAAAATAAGTGAGGTTTAACAGGCACAAAGTATTGAAGGTACAGCCACTGTTATAGTGACAACACATTTTGATCCCTGTTTTATCAGTATTTACACAGCAGATATGTTCAGGAATATATAAATCATGGTTATTTACTTAGCTTTAACTTGTTCAGTCTCCTAGTAACACTTTTAAGACACTGTTTAAAGTTTTTAATTAACCATGTTTCAAACTTTAAAAGACGCTTTATTTCAAACAAAATCTAAATTGATAGAAACAGAAAGTGACATTTCATTTAATAGTACCATTGGTGGCAAACTGTTGACATTCTTCCTTAGTCATGTTTGGTTTATATTTAGCGTCAACATAACCATAGATGTAGGTGCTTCCTGAGCCGCCAATGGTAACCGGCTGACTGAGTAACATCCCACCCAGAGCCACAACATACACCTGGAGAGAGAAGAGAAACATCAGCTGTAAAGGGCAAATACAGCAGTATTTTTCTATTATTTCAAAACCCTCAGATCTCATACTAGTCGCCCCACTGTTTCCTCCGGTATTGGGTTCCCTGTTTCACAGTCAGGTTGAAAAATCACATTACTCCTCCTGAAGCCGAGGTTTGACAATCAGCTGGACTCTCCCCTCTAGCACTCTGGATTTGTGTCACTGTGCGTATTCTCATAAAGATTTCTCCTCATATAGCCTGGTGGATATAGTGGTTGACTTTCCAATGAAACTATTGCTGTTCTCCAAAATATGATCTATTAACAGAACTTTCTTCCAGTTTCTTGCAGAAGAAATGGAAAAATAAAAACCTTTATCCCACTTTTGTCCACTTGTCTGGAATAAACAGTTTTTATCTGTAAGAACCTCAACCCTGGGCCTTGTTGAAGTTTTTTATTTAAGTCATAATGAAAAACAAGCTGAATTAAAACTATTTTGCAAAGAAAAGCAAATTAGAACATTGGTCCGGTGATGAAGAAACCTGTTATTATAGTAGCAGCTAAAGCTTGACAACTGTTCCTACCTAAGGGTGGCTATATCATTTAATAAGCTTAGGAGCCTCAAACTGTTTATTTATCACACTGGGCCAGAATGGTTTGAACAGATTTTCCTTGTAGTAAATGAAACAATTTTTGATATGCACTTTATATTTCCCTAGAAGATATTTGAACAATATTTTAATGTATCTAAAGATGAATTAAACATGTAAAAAAAAAAAAAAGACAACATATAAATGGGGCGTAAGTTTGATTCCCATTTACAGACCTGAGGTCCTTTCTTCTTGTCCCAGCCAGCGGTTATGAAGCCGGCCTGCAGCTCCTCTTTGTTATTGTAGCACAGCTCTTTCAGGACAGATGCTGCAGCGATAACCAGAGGAGGGCTTTCCATCTGAACACTAATACACATAAAAAAAGAGAAAAGTTGATTTATCACTTTCTGTTTGTGTTATATTAATTTGTTGAATTAATTTCACCACATGCAGTATATCTATTTGCTGTAAGCTAACAGGCAGCTCTGTGATGCGTCTCTGGGAGGAATTTTTATTTGTACAGTAATCAGAAGACCAAGTCATCGTTGAATAAATCTCATCAAACACTGGTGAAGGTTCTCAGTCATCCAGGTCATAGTCATTCCAAAAATATGTAAAAAAAAATTCCCTAGACTTTGTCTCCAAGTTTGAAGATGTTTAGCTTCCCATCCAGGAAGCTTTTTCAATTCAAAATTAATACATTTTTGGATTGAGAAAGCTTCCTGGATGGGAAGTGAATTGTCTTTAAACTTGGAAACCAAGTTCAGTGGATTTTTTAAGACTTTTTTGGAATCTAATCAAACACACAAAATGTCCTACATTATCTAAGAATGTATCTGTTTGAAAAAGGGTATGTCAGGAAAAGGAGACCTTATCTTATTCTGGATTGGATAATCTGTATAGAAGAGATTAAACCTGCAAAATAAGTAACTTGTAACATATATATACCGTATATATATATAAAAAAAACACCAAAAAATTCCAAAAACAAAATTCACAAATATTAGAAACAGTAATAATAGAAGTAAGAGAAATAATATTAAAACATTAAGTACAATTTTGAAACCACAATATTTGTCATTTTTAAATCAACAAAAACTATACTCTATTCAGGATGAAATAAAATAAAAATTAGAAAATCATTTTTGGTAGAAAAAATGTATAGGTGGTTTAATTTGCAAATTCACAACATTTCCCATCAAAAGTGAAACACACACTGATTTATGTTGGTTTATAAGCCTGTGTGCGTTTGTCTTTGAGTGCCTGTGTCTAGTTTTACAGTTTGCATATACATGTTGCATATAGTAATCGATTAAAAATAATAGACCAATCTGATTTTCTTAAATTTCTTGATCTCAAGGTATATCTGAGAAAAAAGGCAAGAAAAAACAACAGGCCTGCAACTAATGATTATTTTGCTAGTTGATTAATCTGGCAATAATTTTTTCAATTAATTGATTAATAAGAAGAATTTTTAGGAATTTAAACCAGGAGAAACAAAAACTTTTACAGTTGGGGAGTTCTAGATAGAGCATACTAACAAATGAAAAAGTTTTTATTATCTTAAACTCTAAATATTTATATAATTTTGTACAATCTTGGTATAATTGCTGCTCAAGATGGGTCTCTCTGTCAGCACGTTTTTTACTGTCTCTTAACAAGTAATCGATTGTTAAATTAGTTGCTAAATCAATGGATTAATTCCATAATCGATTAATCACGATTAATCCGTTTTTTTGTTTCAGGCCGGCTTTAGATATATTATATACTAAATGCTAAAGCTATAACCAATGAAACTGATTGATTATGCTTAGTATTCCATGAATTATAAGGCGGTTGGAAGCTGGAACTGAGATAAGATGATGAATATAGCTGCACCTTATTTATTTGTGTCACCTTCAGGATTTCTTGTAAATCCCTCCTTATTGTTCTAAAATGGGGAAATTCACTCTCTGCATTTTAACCCATCCCCTTGGGGAGCAGTAGGCTGCCATTGTGTGGCGCCCGGGGAGCAGTGTGGGATTAAGGGTCTTGCTCAGAGAGCATAAGTTCAGGCTGTGGGGATTAAACCAGGTACTTGCAACCTTTTCAGAGCAAAAGCGCACTGCTCTAACCACTAGGCCAACACTCCCCACATTTCGTACGGATAATCATAGAGGTAATTATAGCTGAAATGATATAGCAGAGGTTGTCTTAAATTAATGTAAGTAGCAATATTTTATTCTGCTTCCATTCAACACAATCAGGTTTTTCTAAAATAAGGAACTCTAATTTCCAACACATTGGTATTGCACTGCATTAATTGGACACTGTTTGGTCCAAGTTTTTTTTGGCTCATTTTAGATTTCTGAAAATTAAACTTGGAAAAATTGGTAAACATGAGCATTTTTTTTTAAACTAGCAAAATCAGAATATGTTTTATATGAGGAAAAAAGGCTGGGAAAAAAATAAGCAGCTGCACATTTGGAAAACGCCATTTTAAAAATGCTATGAGATGACACGTCTGAACATTAATGTGTTGTGTCATAATATAATTTAGAGTTCTTACACTACGTTTCCTTTGCAACTGTTAGCACAGAGAGTTTGGATGGTAAACTATTAGTATGAATTGATATAGTTTTAAACTGTGTGACAAAGTTTTTGTGTTGAATTTCATAATATCTAGATGAAAAACATCTATTTAACAATGTCTTTCTTTGTACTAATGTGTTTAAGGAAAAGTTAGTAAAAGTTGTTGATATGTTTTCAACTTACTTACTGCCCAAAATGCATTTACAGGTGATCATTATAGACTTTACACTGCTGCCTTTTTAACAAAATCGGAAGTAGTACCTATGCTTGCATCAGCGCCATGTGGTAAAGGTGACAAGAAACTATAGAACCAAAAGGACCCCAATATAAAGAAGAACTGGAATTAATGATGCAAATGTTAGAAGGTGTGAATACCTGTGGAAGGACAGGTGAAACTTTGCAGTCTTGGTGACAGCTTGAGCATCTGCGAGTGAACCAGCGATGCAGCAGAAAATCCGGTCATGAACCTGAATAACCTTGTTGATGGTCTTTGAAGATACATATTCCCTGAAAAAAGCCAAGGAGAGGAACAATTCTCTCACAATGAGAACGTGATACTTCATTGAGATATGTATAATGAAAATAATAAATATTATGTGTTAACTATGTCAGTGTAAGTTAGTAATTTCCCTGATTCATATTGTTTTGGGTAAATTGCGTTAAATGGTAAGGCCATTCATCCCTAAAAATGAACCTCATATCATTTAAATGACAATGCAACACTGGATCTTGCTTCTACACTCAAATATGAGATTTTAACTCAAATGTATATAACAGCATAACATTTTAAAACACATTTTTTAGTGATGTGTTATTGCATTTTACTATAGTTCAGACTCAATCACAGTAACACACCAGTCACCTCAGATATTTGTTATATTTCACAATTTACAAATCTATACATTCAATTATAAAAAAGGGGAATATAAATTCTCATAAATTAATATTCTGGGTTAGATTAATCTAACCTGGAATAAACATTTTTATTTGACTGGTATTAATGGTATATGTATTTCTTGAAATGTATTTCCAAATCCCATTTCTAAATTGAGTTTTTAAAAACACAATTCAGAAATCTTATTAAATAACTTTTCTAATCAAACATTTAAAAGGGTAATGCCTTATTTCATTTTCTTTTGCATTTTCTTTTTTACTTTACCCTCTTCTTTTACCTTCACAATGGCCCTTCTGATTACTGAGCATCCTGGAAACCAGTTTAACCAATCACAGTTGCTCCTCATATAATCAGCTCCCTCATTGGTCATTTTGTAAATTAAGTGTTGCAGTCTAACCAATGAGATTATAGAGATGGATACATTTTGTATGTGTTAAATCAGTCATTTTACTGGATTGTCAGAAATAAGGTTATTCAATCATATATTTATTAAGTAAATCAGTAGATATCTATAGATTTATAAATTCTTAAAAGGATTAAGAAATAATTAGGAAATAATTACACGCATCAATAGCGTTATGTCAGTGTCAGTTGTAAATGGTTTACCCCTAAAGAGAGGTGGGGTTACTATACATTTTTAACTGTTGTCAGTACACTTGGAGAGAAGTTATGTATATCATTCTATAAAGTGCCCTGTGGATACTAGCTCAAGGAGCTCAGTGTAAAAAGGGTTAAAAGTACATCTGACAATGTACTGAAACATTTAACAAAAAGCTCACCTGTTTTAATTAGCAAAAGGTAAAAGGAATCTCATCAGTTTCCTAGATGAGAGGTTCCTAACCCTGAGCAAAAGGACCTTCTGCTGCTTTTTTTTCATATCCCAAAACAAGCACACCTGATTCGATCAACAACATTACCTTCTAAACATGCCATTAAGATACACACAGAAGCTAATAACTGACTCAAAAATGTAAATGAAAAATTAAAGCCCCCTTGCCACATCATCACCAGTGTTCTTACCCTCCTATTGATGCTCTGGAATCTGAACCAATCACAACCCCTCCATCAAACACTGCTGCCAGGATGGTGGTCTGAGAAAAAATAAGATGAAAAGCAACTTATAGAAAACATGATAAAAGCATAGCATTTCTAATTAAATATACATATTTTTCCACTATGAGGAAGCAGACAGGTGCGATGAATTCTGGGACTTGTAGTTTTGATACTGGATAGGCAAAAACACGACAGAAATGAAACTTCCAAATAAAGCACTGTCTTTACATTTGACTCCGAGGAGGATAAATCGTTTAGGAGTTTTATTATTCAGGTTAAATAAGAAACTTTGATTATCTACGTTTTTTGTTGTTTTTATGTCATCTGCTTAGAATGCTCACCTGTTCACGTGTAAATAGGATATTGATCATCCGTAACATTATGCTGCATCAATTATGAATAAATATAAACCTGTAGGGATTTACTCACCCCGGTGCTGACTCCTTTGACTTTACACTCCGTGTAGTGTTTCTCCATTTTCTCTGTAAAATCGAAAGAAAGGAAGGAGACGTGACGCTCAGAACAGCGACCTCAGGCGCAGCGCTCCGAGACGCGCAGAGAATCCGCAGGAACATCAACGATGGCGCTGTCCTCTGTCCTCCAAACTCATCCAGCGGGATTCAACTTTGACAATGTGGCGAGGTAAGAGGATTACTTTACTGTGCAGAAGTTAAAACAGCACATCAATAGAGAAAATATCATATGAAAACGTCAGTTGAAGCAGGTCTTTCACTTGGATCAAAACCGAAAGTATTTTTTCCTTAGTCAATGAACTACAATTTCAAGGTGTGACCCTTGTTAATAATAATCAGCAGTTTTCTCCAACTGTCATATTAATGCTCCTCTTATTTCCCACCCACCTCGGTCATTTTTATTTTTTTTAGAAATTCTGCGTTAGAGGGTCTTTTTGAAGGAGGACAGACCCCCAAACCTCTGAAAACTGGAACCACTATAGCAGGAGTTGTGTTTAAGGTGAGTGCTACTTATTGTAGCTTACTTAATTGTTGTTGAAGAACAATAGCGCAGTCTATATCAAGCAAGGTAAAAAAATATGTTTATAAAAGAGCACGCATTTCCAGTGTCCAATCTAGAAATGTTTCAATCTGAGGGCAAAGGAAGCACAAAATGTCTAAACAGGGTGGTGATGCAGGATCTCTTTACCAAAATACACCAGAAATTTCTTAGATGTAAATGGAATCTACAAAATATGACAAAAAAATAATTGGGTAATTTTTTCTTTATAAAGAATTTATAAAAGAGAAGAATTTATAAAAGAAAAGACATCTTTAATTCAATAATAACATGGTGGGGTAACAATTAGAACTTTAGATATACACACTTGACATAATTAATTGGTGAAACCCTACCTTTTGCGTTATGCAATAGGATGGAGTCGTCCTGGGAGCCGACACAAGAGCCACGTCCAGTGAAGTGGTGGCCGACAAGATGTGTGCAAAGATCCACTACATCTCTCCAAATATATAGTAAGTTTAATAAGTTTTGATTAGAACAATGGCGGAAGTATGCCATCATAGACCTAATTAATGTTCACTCATAAGTTTTTGAGAAAATATTTCAGACAACAATAAAACTAGATTTTTTTTCAGCAGAGTTTTCTTTAATATTTGACTCTCCATGTTTCTTTTTAGATTATTTTATGATCCATACAGAGCTTTATGTTCTCTTCACTATGTATGAAAAATACTCTGAATAAAGAGTAACTGATATAACATCAGCAATTTGAACTTATGGTGCGTTTTATGGTACAGTGCTGTTTGTGTCAATCTATCCTTGTCACACTTGTTCTAGAGTCAGGTATGGAACTGTAGCACCATACTATATATATTAAAAAAAAGATGAACTGAGAATTGATAAAATCTTGCACACATGTTGACTTTCAATTAAAGATAGAGTAGCATGGAATATGTGTTATTATGTCTATTGAAATAAATTACCAACAGTGTACATTTTACCTTTCATTGTTGAAGCAAAACGCAAACCACAAAGAGTATTTTCTGCTTTATTTAATTATTTTCCTGTTTCTTTTATTATCTTTTAACACATTGTTTAATCTCCCTGTACATCAGTTGTTGTGGAGCAGGAACAGCAGCAGACACAGAGAAAACCACAGATCTCCTGTCATCCAACCTCTCCATCTTCTCACTGAACAGTGGGAGAAACCCTCGTGTTGTCATGGCTGTAAACATCCTGCAGGATATGCTGTACAGGTCAACACTTTGTTGGACAATGTGTAGAAAATGGAAAAACACCAGAAAAAAATTGGATATTTAAGCATTATTAATATTGGTATTTTAATAATAATGTATTAATTGTTTTTGTTCTCTATTGTCCTCAGGTATCATGGTCAGGTTGGTGCCAATCTGATACTGGGAGGAGTGGACTGTACTGGGAACCACCTGTACACTGTGGGTCCATATGGGAGTGTAAATAAGGTTCCTTACTTGGCTATGGGTATGTAATGGAAAACAGCATAAACAAAAATAAAAGTGTTACATTATGACATATGGTTATGTAATATATTTCAATTTACAGCTTTTCAGGTTTGTGTTATTTTTATTTATTTCATTATTTTCTTTCCATCAACAGGATCTGGAGATCTGGCTGCTTTAGGGATTTTAGAAGATGGGTTCAAACATGATCTAGAGGTAAAATACTTGACATTGTTTAGAGATTTGGGGAATATTGTTTATCTATTAATTTCTCCTCTGATCTTAATTTTCCTTTGTAGCTGGAGAAAGCGAAGGAGTTGGTACGAGCTTCTATTCATGCAGGCATCATGAGTGACCTCGGATCAGGCAACAACATCGACATCTGTGTGATCACCAGACAAGGAGTGGACTACATCAGACCCTACCAGGAGTCAGAGTANGAGATATCAAAAAAGTACTCCAGAGTTTTGTTCAGCATGGGGGTGAGTAGAAAATGAAGGCTAATCATGTTTTGGGTGTACTATTCCTTTAAAGTGTTATTTTTTATTACAGTCAAACTTATTTTCTGCATCTTTCTGCATTAAGTCAATTCTTACCCGACTGACTCAGTGAAATAGAATACATTTTGTTCCTAAACACAATCACAGACAAGCAATTGTTTGCATGAACCTTTATCCTTTAATTCAGTTTTATAATGTAGCTGAAATGTATAAACTTTTATCTGAATGTGTTGAATGTTGTAATAACCTGAAGTTGGATGTTTGTCCAGTGACAAAGCACGATTACTGTGGAGCTTTTTACTGTAATAACTCTAATTGTTTTCCATATAACAGCCCTGAGTACTAATATCCCACTTGTCTTTGCTGCATAGGATGGAGTCGTCCTGGGGGCCGACACAAGAGCCACATCCAGTGAAGTGGTGGCCGACAAGATGTGTGCAAAGATCCACTACATCTCTCCAAATATATAGTTAGTTTAATTAATTTTACCTAAACCCCGATGACAGGAGATGCTAAAATCCTCTTACTATTAGTGACTGTGGTTTGTTGTTTTCGATGTAGAGCAGAGCTACCTCTGCACTACAGAAAAACTTGCTTAGGATGAAAGAACCATGCAGCACAGTTTGATCCAGTTATATATCTAATTTAAATATATGTTTAACTGTAAACATAAACTTAAAAATGCTATGTCATTTAGTAAAGTAACAGATTGTGTGTTCATTTTAGTTAGAAAAAGTCATCACTCTTCTTGCATATTTTCCTCATCTTCATACAGTACTCTTTTAATCCGATTTAATGGTTTCAGATGACTTTCAATATGTTTTCTGTTTCATTATCACATATCCCCTAATTTTTCTCTGTTTACAGCTGCTGTGGAGCAGGAACAGCAGCAGACACAGAGAAAACCACAGATCTCCTGTCATCCAACCTCTCCATCTTCTCACTGAACAGTGGGAGAAACCCTCGTGTTGTCATGGCTGTAAACATCCTGCAGGATATGCTGTACAGGTCAACACTTTGTTGGACAATGTGTAGAAAATGGAAAAACACCAGAAAAAAATTGGATATTTAAGCATTATTAATATTGGTATTTTAATAATAATGTATTAATTGTTTTTGTTCTCTATTGTCCTCAGGTATCATGGTCAGGTTGGTGCCAATCTGATACTGGGAGGAGTGGACTGTACTGGGAACCACCTGTACACTGTGGGTCCATATGGGAGTGTAAATAAGGTTCCTTACTTGGCTATGGGTATGTAATGGAAAACAGCATAAACAAAAATAAAAGTGTTACATTATGACATATGGTTATGTAATATATTTCAATTTACAGCTTTTCAGGTTTGTGTTATTTTTATTTATTTCATTATTTTCTTTCCATCAACAGGATCTGGAGATCTGGCTGCTTTAGGGATTTTAGAAGATGGGTTCAAACATGATCTAGAGGTAAAATACTTGACATTGTTTAGAGATTTGGGGAATATTGTTTATCTATTAATTTCTCCTCTGATCTTAATTTTCCTTTGTAGCTGGAGAAAGCGAAGGAGTTGGTACGAGCTTCTATTCATGCAGGCATCATGAGTGACCTCGGATCAGGCAACAACATCGACATCTGTGTGATCACCAGACAAGGAGTGGACTACATCAGACCCTACCAGGAGTCAGAGTATAAGGATAACAGGTGCGTATAAACTGTATTTATGAGATGTATGTTAAACTTAGTTTACTTTTAGATTCATCTTAAAAAAAAAAATGAATTTTTATTTTAAATATATACCCTAATGAAGAATGACACAATTATTTTTTTAAATAACTAACCTCTTTCTCTCTCACAGGAATGTTAGATATAGATATCGCCCGGGCACAACACCAGTCCTGACAGAAAAAGTAGTCCCTTTGAAGCTGGAAGTTGCACAAGAAGCTGTGCAGCATATGGACACTGCCTAAACTACTTCACCAAAGGATAGCTTCTAAAAGATTAATATTTTTCATCCATCTTCATGGTTTTGGAATATTTCCAATAAAATGATTTTAATATTGTAATTTTGACTTCTCTCTCTTCTCTCTTTTTTTATTCTTTTATTATATGTTATACTTTATTTTTCTGGGAAAATAAATTAATTTAGATCACGAAACTCTTCTACAAGGATGTCCTGACTAAGCACAATTTTAATTTCATTAGAAAAACTATGTAACAACAGGTATTCCTGCACTATAATAGTTTATTATTAAATATTATAAGATAAGGTAGTTGGGAGTATACATTTCATAAAGAGATACTTTATTGTCCTAGTAAGTAAATTTTGCTCAGTTAAGACATGACGCTGATCATTGCTGTCAACAAACAAAGAAAGATAAAGAAAAAACATAAAAAAACAACAACAAAGACAGATGAAATATATAAACTTCTTGTCTGCAGCTTTTATAGTTTCTCTGCCATAAGAGCTTATCAGGGGTAATGATTGTTTCTAAGATGCGTTTATTTATTAACAATATTCTTATTAAAGATACATAGAGGTTTGTGTTTGTGTTATGTTGTAAACATAGAGGTTATAACTATGTCCGGCTATAATTTGAAATAAATCACTCACTGAATCTTAATCCCTTTTGCTTCCCAAAACCTCTGTACTTCCTTTCCACATAGAGACTGATTGTCGCGCAAAAATAAAGCTCTCCTATTGGCTAAATTAAATCATTATTTTTTTTATTTGTTTTTGCGTCAACAATTTACGCAGAACACCTGAATTAACTTAATTGAGAAGTTATCAATTATCTGTGTATAGGAATCATGTCTGTTGGAAGATATAAATGGAAAAAAACAACAAGTGCAAAGGAAGAACAAACATACAAAAATATATTTCTAACTCTTTCACTTTCAGTTTCTTTGTCACGTACAAGGAAACCATTGATCAGCGCAGTCAAACGCTTTCTTGTTTGTGAAGCGTCTGTAGGAGTTATATTGGAAAGCTTTCATAATAACTTAGGTCGGGTCTTTTAGATAATAATGGCTCTTTTCGAGGTGAGCGGGTTTAAACCTGATTCTGAAGTCCGTGCGCAGATTCTCCGTTTCGGTAACAATAGTGTTGTGGACCGGCCAAACCATTACACCTTTAATACAAAAACTCAGGAGTTTGCTGTCCCTCTGGGAGTGGATGTGAGTATAATTTCAACTACTATTAAAAGTATAAAAAGTAAGGTGATACCTAATCCAGGCGTCGTTGGTTATTACTCAGTTTTTTGTTTTTAATGTGACGCTACATGTTTCTGGAAATGCAATAAAGTAATTGCATATAGAGTCATACTGTGTTATGAAAGTGACGCGTTTTCCCTAATATGTTATGGTTTATTTAGTTGCGTTGTTTCACATAATGCGTCCTGCTGATTTGATCCTTTTTGTTTCAGCCCTCTGGGTTTCTGAAGTCCTGCAACCATGACGGTGGAGTGAATATTGACCTGAACCATGGCACCACCACCCTGGCCTTCAAGTTCAGGCATGGAGTCATCGTGGCTGTGGACTCCAGGGCTTCAGCTGGAAACTACTTGGGTATCATTAATGGCTTCTTCTTTCTTTGATATAAGGGTTCATCACCAGATATTAGGCAACATAACCAACAGATTTTTTTCTTTAATGGTTTTTACACAAATCAATCACTTTTTATCAGTTCATATGAAAAAGGAAGAGTCATAGATAGAAACATTTTATAACAGCAAATTATAGTATGTGTTGCTGACCCACCTGTTGGGAAAAAAAAAAACCCTGGTCAGGATGACTGTTACTGGTTCAGAACAGTGCTGGATTTGAGCATATAATTGGGCTGGGCATTTTGAGTAAAGGGTAGGCCACTATTTTTAGATGAAAAAAATAAGCATACACATGGCAACATGCTTTCTTGTGAAAGTGCTTGCACACAATTGTACTCCATCATCATCCCAGACCCATTATTCTATAAAAGGACAGAAAACAAAAGGCTGCTTTTGTTCCAGTTAACTTTCTGAACAACATACAGCATATAACAGGATCCCAAATTTGGGTCCAGAGCATTGAGGTGTAGAGCTGAGACATGATTACTGTTGAATATTAAAATGTATATGAAAAAAAAAAAAAAAAAAAAAAAAAAAAAAAATATATATATATATATATATATATATATATATATATATATATATTTATATATATAGTCAGTGCAACAATCCAGCACATAACAGCAGGGCGTAAAATGCAGGCAGGAAGTGCATACATGGAAGGCCACAACCAGGTAGCTGTCATAGTGTACAGGAACATCTGCCATGAGTATGGGCTGGAAGTCCCAAGGTCAAAATGGAAGACACCTCCTAAGGTAGTTGAGAATGACCGAGCTAAGATCCTATGGGACTTCAAGATCCAGACTGACAAACAGGTGATGGCTAACCAACCAGACATCGTGTTGATCGACAAACAGCAGAAGAAAGCAGTAGTGATAGATGTGGCAATCCCAAGCGACAGCAACATCAAGAAGAAAGAACACGAGAAGCTTGAGAAATACCAAGGGCTGAAAGAGGAGCTAGAAAAGATGTGGAAATTGAGAGCAGCAGTGGTGCCAGTGGTAATTGGAGCACTGGGGGCTGTGACCCCCAAACTGGGAGAGTGGCTACAGCAGATTCCAGGTAAAACATCAGAGTTCTCTGTCCAGAAGAGCGCAGTCCTAGGAACAGCTAAGATACTGCGCAGAACCCTCAAACTCCCAGGCCTCTGGTAGAGGACCCGAGCTTGAGGATGACACATACCACCCCATGAGGGGTGAGCATATATATATATATATATATATATATATATATATATATATATATATATATATATATATATATATATATATATATATATATATTTTTTTTTTTTTTTTATATATATATATATATACAGTATAGACCAAAAGTTTGGACAAACCTTTTCATTAAAAGAGTTTTCTTTATTTTCATGACTATGGAAATTGTGAATTGTGAGAATTGGGTGAATCTACAATTTTCATAGTCATGAAAATAAAGAAAACACTTTGATTGAGAAGGTGTGTCCAAACTTTGGGTCTGTACTATATATATATATATATTATATATTGGTGTTTATTTAACACCAATTCTTAAAATCAGATCATCCAATCAGGTTGGTTAAAAGTTTTCTATCAAAGGAAACCCAGATTATTATAGTCATAAGCTTTGCAGGATTCCTTCCTCCTGGATGAGCATGTAGCAACAGTAGACATTCCCTTTCAGTGTGTTGTTGACTCTTCAGCAATCCCTCACACTGAGGATGCATGCAGCAACAGTGGTGAGGAAAACCCCCCTTTAAAGGGAAGATACCTCCAGCAGAACCAGGCTCAGTTTGAGCGGCCATCCATCAAAACAGTGTTTTAACCGAAGGCTCAATAGGGATACCACAAATAAAGAATTTCAGTAAGCCAGCCAAATAACATGAAAGACACGGATTACTTTTTAAAATTCATATTTCACAAGACACCTTTTATTTTAGCCAGTCACCTCATGTGAAAAAAGCTGGATTACTACACTAATTTGCCCATCCAGTTTAAATTTGAAAACCACTTAAAAATGAAGGTTTTTGTCACAATATCCTTTCTACAATCTGTCAAATACCAAAGTCTCTATAAGACAAATACCAACTAGCAATATTAGGACTAAAAATGATCATCTGGGTCTTATTTTCATTAAAATCCATTCAGTTTAAACTTTCATGCTTAGTGAAAAAAATAATTTTAATAGTAGTAAGTAGATTGTATGTTAAATGTGACAGGCCATGACTGAAAATGTATTTTGAATATGAGGTGATAAATCTCATAAATATTTTTTTCCTTTATTTATTGTCGTGCAGCGTCAAAGGATGCTAACAAGGTGATTGAGATCAACTCATATCTACTGGGGACCATGTCAGGTAGTGCTGCCGATTGCCAGCACTGGGAACGGCTGCTAGCCAAAGAATGCAGGTAGGTCAAGTTACTTTGTGTTGATGTCTTTAAAAAATGTAAAGAGTTGTTCACAGCACAGAGAAAGGGAATTGTAGTTTTTTCTTTCTGGCTAGAAAGTAGGAGAATCCTAATAGATTTTTGCAAATTGGAAAATAACTTATGTTTCCATAGGAATTCTGCTACATGAAACCCGAAAGAAATCCTAAGATCAGTTAAACAAAGTCAAAAAAGTCAAAAAGCCTTTATTGTCATTATATTCTGTGACAGATACAATGAGATTTGGGACTTCCATAACAGCTACCGTGAAATAAAAATAAAAATAAAAAATATATAAAAAATATATAAATATATTAAAAGGAAAAGGAAATGTAAACAGTTACAAAAAATATATATAAATATATTAAAAGGAAATGTAAACAGTGAAAAGGAAATGTAAACAGTACTGGCACAGATTGTGGGGGGGGGGATAGTGCAAACCAGGTGAAAAGTGTCCGTCAGTGCAGGTCGGAGTTAAGGGCGGCAATGGCTTGGGGGAAGAAACTGTTCTTGAGTCTGTTTGTCCTGATCCTCACGAAACCTAACTAAGGGAGAGTTATTATTCTTTTGTCACAGTAAAGACCTGTCTGTGTTTTATGTGAATTTTCAGTGATGCCTTGTGATATTTAAGTCCATGCTTTTCAGTTGTGTTTTGTCTAGTTATCAATACCTGTCACCTCTTTTTGTGTTCTTGGTTTTCTTTCTTTAAATATCTTTCACTGTCATTCACCGTCCATGTTATACCTCTATATGAACCTTACACACTAAAACGAGCTAAGCTTTAAGATTAGTCCAATGCTATGTAAGGGCAGCTTTTTTTTTATCTTAAAAGCAATCTTTATATTGTGAAAAACAAACAAAACAACAACAACAAATAAAACAGCCCGTCACCCCCAAAACACACACAATAATGTATCCAAGCATTTCTTTTAACTACGAGGTATTTAGAGGGCCCTTGTTTCTCTGCTACTCATCTAATTGGTGTTAAGGGACTTGTTTGACTAATATTCAGTTTTACTGTTTGTAGGCTTTACAGGCTGAGAAATGGTCACAGGATCTCTGTGGCTGCTGCATCTAAGCTGCTGTCGAATATGATGTTGGGCTACAGAGGCATGGGTCTTTCCATGGGAAGCATGATTTGTGGATGGGACAAACAGGTAAAGTCTAGTTGTGTTCTATGTAGTCAGACTGCTAAGGAAAGATGTGAACAGCGACCTGGATCATAGTTGTGTGTAGACAGTTATTTATTTGTTTTTACATTAGTATAAAGATAATTGAATTGAAGCAACTAGCAAGCAGTTTGCAAAAAAACTAAAATAAAACCTTAACAAAGTCTTTGGAGATGCCTAAACTGTTTTCCACCCAATCATCTTCTCACACTTAATCCATCAAGACTGTGGTATGGCTGGTGTCAGTCTATGGGCGAAAGGTGGGGTACATCCTGGACATGTCCCTTTTAAAATAATCTGAAATAAATATGTACATTTACAAAGATGCTGAGTATATGGAATAAATCAGTAACAATTTTGAGATATTAAGCTAATTACAATTTTCAAAGTTGCAGTTTGCATTTTTTTATTAGTTTTTTTTTGTTTTAACCATTTTAAATCAACTTTAATTGTGTCCTTCAGGGTCCTGGTCTATACTATGTAGATGACAATGGAACGCGCTTCTCTGGCCAGATGTTCTCTACTGGATGTGGGAACAGCTACGCCTATGGAGTGGTGGACAGCGGTTACAGGGAAGACATGACAGTAGAGGAGGCGTATGAACTCGGCCGCAGAGGCATTGCTCATGCTACTCACAGAGACGCTTACTCTGGAGGGGTGGTCAACAGTGAGTACTAGTTAATAATGACCTTCATCTGTTTATTTGGTTGTTTGCTTTTAACAGTTTTGAAATTTGAGAAAAAAATATTAACATACTGTATTAACTTTGAAGTTTACAGACAAACAAATATTAATCTTATCTTTTATAGTTATTAAAATTATATTTGTTAGCATACGATATGATCTGCAACTTAAGGTACTACATTAAAAACACACTGGACCATTACTTCTAAAAAAAAATGTCTAAAAAAACATATGCCTTTGTGAATATCTTTCTGTGCATGACTTATCAGTGTTTTTTTTTGTGTGTTTTTAGTGTACCACATGCGAGAAGACGGCTGGATAAAGATCTGCAAGGATGACGTCTCTGAGTTGATTCATCGCTACAGAGAAGGGATGTTCTAAGTTCTAAACTTGAACATTGGATATGGGGTGTTCTGGATAAATTGCTCTGGGACTCATTTCAATCCATTTAATAAAAAAAAAATGTATCATGAACATTAGATGAATAGAACTTATCTGTCATAATAAAAGAATACACAATACATGGTGTTGAGATCTATAAAATTGTTATTTAATTTAGGGCTACAACGAACAATTATATTGCAAATCGGTGGGGGGTCATGTGACCGAGAACCATGATGGCAGCACAGTAAATAACGAGGACAGTGTTTGAAATTTTCTTTTAAAACCCTTGTAAAAGCTGTAAGTAAAGCTTGAAAGATACAACACTGATATGTCTAAAGCCTCGTCTGTGAAACTGCGAAATTTTCTCAAAAAGACCCAAGAGAGCCACCAAAATACACAGAGTCCAACGTGCGGTGAAGACGCTAATATGGCTAGCATAGCTGAAGTGTTGGAAGACCTAAAATTGCTGCGGTCAGATTTTGGAGTAAAGCTGGATAGTATGGATAAAAGACTGACTGTAATGGCGAGTGCTATTTCTGCACTGGAATCTGGACACTGGAAGTTTCTGAGGTGAAACAAGACCTATTAAACCAGGTGGCTCATATGGAGGAGGCCGAGGCTCGCAAAGCCAAAGTAATAATAATAATAATTAATTTTACTTTACATTTAACTTCAAATCTCAAAGTGCTACATTAAAAAAGGGAAAATTAAAACAAGTTTAAAAGACCATAACATTAAAACAGAGTAAAAAGACAGTCATTAAAATCAATACATTAAAAGGCATACATAGTCTATTAAAAAAAATCTAAAATCAACAATTGTAGGCATTTCTAAAAAGGAAAGTACAAGGCTCGGTTGAAATAACAGAAGCATTGTTGACTTTAGCTATGAAACGAATACAGATTCTTGAGGCCAAAACATGACCTGGAAAACCAAGGAAGGCGAAAGAATCTGTGTGTCTTTGGCATTAGAGAGGGAGCAGAGGGAAGAAAATCGCTTTTCCACTTTATTAGCAACAGGCTACCGAAATGGCATTCACATTGGAAGAGGTTCACTGCACACCAGCCTCTGTGAAACCAAACCAAGGCAGAGCGGTTCTGATTCACTTTTTTACGTTTCCGAAGAAGGAATTTGTGTACCGAGATGCAAGGAAAGGAGAAATTACATTTGATGGGGCCAAAATCATGTTTTCACAGGATCTATCTGCAGAGACATAACCCCTGCCAACTTTGGATCCTCCACGGTGGAAAAATTAATCTCTTAAGAAACTGAAAAATTCTAAAAGACTCTTCTAAAATAAAAACTGCGGGAGCCTTTGATCAGTGAGTAATGAAAGACAAAATGGTTAGAAAACAGGTAAACAGATAGGACATTTTATTTGGCTATTTCTGCTGCAATAGAGCTGATCAACAACTGGAGTCTAATTTGAACTGTTTGATAATTAATGCTGAAAGTTGAGCCTTAAAGGAATAGTACACCCAAAACATGATTAGCCTTCATTTTCTACTCACCCCCATGCTGAACAAAACTCTGGAGTACTTTTTTGATATCTCAAAGGCATCTGGAGATCTGGGAGGCTTCTTGCTGTCTGCTGACATTCAAATAATGGAGGAATATGGTTTTCTTTACAGAAAGGTCCACAAAAGTCCACAAAAACGTGTCAATATTCCCCCATACTGCTTGTCCAACGTAATCCCAGTGTCCTGAGTGGGTAGCAT
>NW_015152353.1:37550-42108 GCF_000732505.1 Cyprinodon variegatus
CCTTTCTGTCTCGGGCGCCATAGACCTCCATTATTTGAATGTCAGCAGACAGCAAGAAGCCTCCCAGATCTCCAGATGCCTTTGAGATATCAAAAAAGTACTCCAGAGTTTTGTTCAGCATGGGGGTGAGTAGAAAATGAAGGCTAATCATGTTTTGGGTGTACTATTCCTTTAAAGTTTATCTGGGGATTGTTTATGACTAGCTCTGTGTCTTGTATGGATGATTGTGTGAATGTATGTGCAAATCTGCTTTTTCAGCTCTATCTTTACTTAATTTATTTTTAGTCCAATAGTAAATTAAATAATCTAAGAAGACAATGAAGGGAAATGTCTGGAATACCAAAATCATTAGCTGGAATGTCAGAGGACTACGAAAGCTAACTAAATTGAAAAAAGTATTTGACCGACTAAAATATTTGAAATCTAAAATAATTTTTCTACAAGAATCAAGAATCTCATTTGATTGAGACAGAAATACATTTTATAACTAAAAGATGGCAGGGTCAGGTATATCACTCATCCTTTACCAGTAATGCCAGAGGAGTTATCATTCTTGTACATAAGTCAATACCATTTCAAACAATGTGGTCAATAAAAAGACTCCTATGGGATATATATCATTGTGCAGGGACATATTTCAACATTAAAACTGAATTTGTTAAATATTTATGGACCTAACAATGATAATCCATCCTTTTATGAAAATGTATTCTTAACCTTGTCAACCCTGGAGGGACTTTATATTATAGGAGGGGACTTTAACTGCAACCTGAACCCAAATCTGGACAAATCTACTCAAAGTGATACCAGTCATTCATAAAGCAGGAAAATACTCCTTAATTATATAAGAGATTTAAGAATAAATTAAATATGGAGAACAAGGAACCCGAGCAGCAGGGAATTTTCATACTATTCAAGCACACATCAATCCCATTCGCGTATTGATTATTTTCTTATCTCTGTGGAGTTATTGCCTCACGTGCAGAACTGCTGGTATGATAGGTTGATAAGATTGATCAAGGGATGAAACGATGGAGGATGCAGACAGTTTTGATAAAAGATTTAAAATTTGGTAATTTATAGAAACTTGCATTGACAAATATTTTGAATTCAATAACGATGAAACAACAGCTAGTATTAGATGGAAACTTTTAAAGCATATATCAGAGGAGAAATTGTCAGCTATAGCAGCAATAAAAATAAACAATATAACCAATAATTAAAGTCATTATTGGAACAAATGAAATCCAGCGAAACAGAAATGTATCAGAGTAATGTAATACAAAATTACACAAACTGAATGTTTTAAGAACCAGATATGATAAATTAACAACAGAGAGAGTGGCAAAAAGCTTAATGTGGACGAAACAAGCATTTTATGATCAAGGAGAAAAGGCAGGTAAATTATTGGCATGGAGGATAAAACAGATACAAGTAGAAAGAGCAATTAACAGCATAAAATCCAAATCAGGCGTTTTAACAACAGACCCTTCAGAAATATTTTTTTTTGTATAAATCTGAAAATAAAAAAAAATATAAACACTTGTATAAATCTGAAAATTGTGGAAATGAAGAAACACAAGTCGCATTTCTTAATCAATTGTAATTCAAAACCATTTTAGAGGAGGAGAAAACAACTCTTAATAATCCTTTAACAATAAAAGATCTATCTGAAGCAATAGACAGCATGAATAGTGGTAAAACGCTAGGTCCTGATGGACTTCCAATAGAATTTTATAAAACATTTAAAAATAAATTAATCCTAACACTTCTCAACATGTATGATGAATCATATAAAGCTGGAGTGCTCCCAGAGTCACTGAGGTTAGCTAGAATAACCCTTTTGCTAAAACCAAACAAACCACAGACTGAATGCTCCTCTTACAGAGGAATCAGTCTTATGGGAAGTGATACAAAATTTTTTTTGTAAAGCACTCTCTAAGAGATTAGATAAATACCTACCCAATTTAATAATAGATGATCAACAAGGATTTATTAAAACAAGACAAGGCTACCATAATATAAGACGGGTTCTTAATGTATTACATGAAAAACATAATTGTAAGGACACAGCGATGTTATCACTGGACGCACGTCAAGCTTTTGACAGAATAGAGTGGAATTATCTGTTTAAAGTGCTCCCCAAATATGGACTGGGTGAAAGCTTTCTAAGATGGATATGACTACTATATACTGATCCCATAGCACAAGTTTTAACCAATAATAATATGTCAAAACCTTTTAATTTACAATGATCAACTAGACTGGGTTGCCCTCTGTCACCATTGCTTTTTGTACTGACAATAGAACATCTGGTGATGGCTGTTAGAGCGAATACAGGAATATCAGGGATTGGAATTGGAGGAAGGGATCATGTCATTTCCCTGTTTGCAGATGACATCATATTTTTCATCAGTAATTTAAAGATCAGTATTCCCAATTTATTACATCTAATAAAAGAATTTGGTGATTTTTCAGGATATACAAATTAATAATTCTAAATCAGAGTTAATGTTTCTTAATGAGAAGAAAGGAATAGTCCTGGTGTGGTTACCCCATTTAAAAGAACTACAAAAGGTTTTACATACTTAGGCATTAAGATCACGCCATCCCTCAATGAAATAAGTACAGTAAATTATAATCCCCTAGTGGAAAAAGTCACAGAAATGCTAAATCGATGATCAAATTTGCCTATATCCATGATAGGACGAATACATTTAAAATTACAATTTTGCCCTAATTTTTCCACTGTCTGATTCATTTTATGACACTTTGAACAAGCTGTATAACCAATTTATTTGGAGTAATAGAAAAGCAAGGCTCCGTTTAAGGCTACTCTTTCAGCCTTATTAAAGAGGTGGACTTCAAGTCCCGAATCTCAGATTGTATTATATGGCTGCTCAACTAACATCAGCTACTTACTTTAATCTGAGGACACCTCCAGCTTGGGTAGACATTGAACAGCAATCTGCTCCAGATTTCCCTTTAAAGGGGAACGCCGTTTTATTTTTTACGTTGGCCCCTTGATTTTACGTTATTACATCATGTTCTACTCACCCATTTGAGTTTTGTGTCATTTGGAGCTGTTCTGAAGATATTCCGTTAGGTTATATCCAAGTAACGTCTTCCTATGGGCAACAAGTTGAAGGCACAAGCTGAACAGTTCATAATTTGTTCTTTATGGTACGCCAGCATTCATAACATGTAGGCGAATCACTGTCCCCCAGACATCCGAGGTTATATTTTGTTATGTTTATATTTTTTAAAACAAAGCGGAGTGTGTATGACGTCATCCGCCGAAAAACAAACACTGAAAGACAAAGAAAACACCGAAAAACTAAGAATAATGATATGGCCCCAATAGCCGGGCTGAACCATATATAAAGCAGATCAATCAGGTGGATAAGATGAATGATATTTAGAGCGCGGGGAGGAAATGGCAGATGAATGAAGTGAATAATTAGATCAGCTACCAGGGCTGCTTTCATGACACCAGGCCATCAGCAGCAAAAATCAAGACATCAGCAGTGATCATCAGGGACAGAACAAGACAGTCATGGAGCAATAAAGGAATTATGGATGTCAAAACATTTTGAAATTGAGTGCTCTTCTCGCCCAAGAAAAGAGCGACCATGCAAGGCTGCCAACGTTATAAGGATTCAACCAGGACTAACACGAATGGCAGTTAGTCACAAATCAGACATCAAGTCTTCTTTTAAGCTTTTTATCGCAAAATTATTCTTGACTGCACTAATTTTGAAGGAAGACGTGTTTTTGGAGAGAGGTGAAAAGAATGAACCCAACCTATTGCCAGGCCTACTTCGGAGTTCTCATCCTTGCTGGAGTTTTCAGGTCGAAAGGGAATCAGCAGAATTCCTGTGGGATGCAGAAACTTGCAAAGAAATTTTCCATGCAACAATGTCTCTGGAGAACTTTCACATACTTTTAAGGATTATTTGCTTTGACAACTGTGATGACAGAATAGGTCCATGGCAGAGAGACAAACTAGCTGCAATCAGGACCACGTGGGACAAGTGGGGGCCCCGTTTCCCCCTGCTGTACATTTAGGGCCATTTAGGGGCCGCTGCCCTTTTTGGCAGTATATACCATCTAATCCTGCAATACAGGAAAGCCTGATGGAGGGCCTCACGAGAAAAACCAAGGCATGAGAGTGGTCCTGGACACGACTCAGTGACTCAGCTGACACAACCCTGGTATCCTATATGCTAAAGAAAGGCAAGAATGTGATACTCATGAGTACACTTTACTGGGATGGAAAAAACTGTGACCAAAAACATCACAAACCAGAGATCATTATTGAATACAATGCCACAAACAGAGGGGTACCCAACATGGACAAGCTGGTGACAGCCTACAGCTGCTAATCGAGGCCACTGGCATGGGCAGTCTTACCATTAGGCAAACATAGGCAGTTACCTATGGTCCTGAGTTCCTGGGGGGCAGTGGCACGGGAAGGGGGGTGCTGCGGGGGCTGCAGCCTCCCTCGTCATAGCATCAGCCCCCCATGGTGGGGGGCTGTGGAGTAACATAATATTGT
>NW_015152353.1:42718-44467 GCF_000732505.1 Cyprinodon variegatus
GTCAGCCACAGCCCTCAACATAATGACGTCATGTGTTTTCCAACCCAGCCATCAGCCCCCCTCACTTGAAACAGCTTCCAGCGCGCCTGCTGGGGGGTCCCATGGGCACCTATGGAGGAGGGTCTGTTGTGTGGAGATGAACTACTGGTGAGTTTTAAACAGCTGAAGGGGACGTATCCCAATATTGATAAGTATTTATTTACCGTAGTGAAGATGGGTCATTTTAAAGTAAGTTTTCTGTTTTGTTTGTATTTCTTGTCCAGCATCATCCACTCAGCTAGAAAGCAGTGTTCTTCTGAAAGATGACTCAGCACTCTGGCTAAAGCAGCTGTCTGATTGAGTATTTTTGCTACAAACGATGAAAAACATTGCTTTAAAAAGTGTTATTGTGTATAGTTGTGGATGTTGAGGGTCAAGCTAATTGTAGATGAAATAATTTACTGTTCGGTAGTTTAAGCAATTGTCGTATTGCCCATGCATCGTCATACACACACACACATATGTATATATATATATATATATATATATATATATATACACTACCGTTCAAAAGTCCGGGGTCACCCAAACAATTTTGTGTGTTCCTGAAAAGTCACACTTATTCACCACAATACGTTGTGAAATGAATAGAAAATAGAGTCAAGACATTGACAAGGTTAGAAATAATGATTTGTATTTGAAATAAGATTTTTTTTACATCAAACTTTGCTTTCGTCAAAGAATCCTCCATTTGCAGCAACTACACCAGTGCAGACCTTTGGCATTCTAGCTGTTAATTTGTTGAGGTAATCTGGAGAAATTGCACCCCATGCTTCCAGAAGCAGTTCCCACAAGTTGGATTGGTTGGATGGACACTTCTTGCATACCATACGGTAAAGCTGCTCCCACAACAGCTCAATGGGGTTCAGATCTGCTGACTGCGCTGGCCACTCCATTACCGATAGAATACCAGCTGCCTGCTTCTGCTCTAAATAGTTCTTGCACAATTTGGAGGTGTGTTTAGGGTCATTGTCCTGTTGTAGCATGAAATTGGGTCCAATCAAGCGCTGTCAGCTGGGTATGGCATGGCGTTGAAAAATGGAGTGATAGCCTTCCTTATTTAGAACCCCTTTTACACTGTACAAATCTCCCACCTTACCAAAGCAACCCCAGACCATCACATTTCCTCCACCATGCTTAACAGATGGCGTCAGGCATTCTTCCAGCATCTTTTCATTTGTTCTGCGTCTCACAAACGTTCTTCTTTGTGATCAAAACACCTCAAACTTGGATTCATCCGTCCACAACCCTTTTTTCCAGTCTTCCTCCGTCCAATGTCTGTGTTCTTTTGCCCATCTTAATCTTTTTTTTTTTTATTGGCCAGTCTCAGATATGGCTTTTTCTTTGCCACTCTTCCCTGAAGCCCAGAATCCCACAGCCTCATCTTCACTGTAAATGTTGACACTGGTGTTTTGCGGGGACTATTTAATGTAGATGCCAGGTGGGGGACCTGTGAGGCGTCCGTTTCTCAAACTAGAGACTCTAATGTACTTATCTTCTTGCTCAGCTGTGCAACGCGGCCTCCCACTTCTTTTTCTACTTTGGTTAGAGCCTGTTTTGTGCTGTCCTCTGAAACCAGAAACTTCTGGTTTTATAGTTCATTCTAAGTACAGAGATAGCGGATTGTACAGGCTGGCTGGCTGCCAACGTGGCGCAGCGGTTGCTGCACCATGGGCGTAGGTTTGCATAGGGACCATAGGGACATGTCCC
>NW_015152353.1:46456-52582 GCF_000732505.1 Cyprinodon variegatus
TGTTGCTGCAGTCTGCAGTCTGGACGTTAGATGTCGCTGAAAATTACACACTGTAGCTTTAACAGAATTAATTAATAATGAATGTTTATAGTATTTGATAAAAGTCATTGTAGACAAATATGAATCTGACTCTGGCTTTATAAATCTGTTGTAACTAAATCCCAAATGAAAGCACTAAAGCATGATTGCAAAAAATAAAAAAAATTGTAAACGTATTAAATAATCAATTTATGTAGTGTTTAGTACTTTTAAATATACATTTTATGCAGAATGATTATTGATAAAAGTATATAAGTAATGATAATGGAAAAGATGTTTGCCCCAGAACTCGAATCTGAAAGAACTTTTATCTAGAAAGCACAAATGTTTAAATATATGTATCTATTTGAAAGCAAAGGTTGTAGGAAAGTAGTTTGTCTTTATTTAGAAAATATGAATGTTTTGTTCTTTAATTTTCCTGTTGGAACATTGACTCTGAGGTTTTGGCGTCTATCCACTTTCGGCCACCCCTCAGTGTACATTGGTTATTGCCTGGCCATCCTTACAAAAATTTTCTGGCTTTGCCTCTGGTATTATGCCTTCATATACTCTCGGTGTGTAAAAACAAAGTCTGTCTAAGTCTAAGAAGCAAAATACCACAGTAGATAAATACTCACAGACAAATGCTGTGAATGAGTTTATATGAGGTTTTGTAACTATAAAGAAAAAAAAATGACTATGCAAAACATGGGTTTGTAAACTGCAGCTTCTGATTTTAAGAGCAGAGCAGCAGCACTCGGTGATGCCAGCAACGTGGTGCACTGTGCAGAATCCACTGGGCCAGATAAAGAAATAATGGCACATGGTTTAAAGTTCTAAGAGTTCAGTTTTGCCATCTGCATTCAGCTTTTCGACATTCTTTTTTTCACTTCTGACTGGTGGATCACTTGTCTAGAGATATTTTGTCCACCAACAAACTGACTGGAGAAAATAAATCAATGATGACTGAGATTTTAGAATTAGATACTGAAATTTAGAAATTCAGTATCAGCATCTGTAGTAGCCATAAGAGAAAGGGTAAATTGATGTTCATTTGTCTTGGTTTAGAGCTGTTATGGTTTTTAGATGTAAGGGTCAGCTAGATAGGGACAGAGATTTATAATTGGGCATATTACTCACCTGTTCAGATATCATTGAAGAGTGAGTGGGCCGTATTTTCTATTTTTTTACCACTATTATTGTTTGTCAAGTTATATGTTGGATGTTATTCTAGGTTTTTTTTTTTTACTTTGATTAAGTCAACAAGCACTACTATTTGATGGATAGTGGATCCTTTTGTTTAAATGAGGGACATAAGAACCGCCTGATATCAGTGTCTCAGCCACTTTTTGTTTGTTCCTTGCTTCAGTGCCATCCTTAAAGGAATAATACACCCAAAACATGATTAGCCTTCATTTTCTACTCACCCCCATGCTGAACAAAACTCTGGAGTACCTTTTTGATATCTCAAATGCATCTGGAGATCTGGGAGGCTTCTTGCTGTCTGCTGACATTCAAATAATGGAGGTCTATGGCGCCCGAGACAGAAAGGTCCATAAAAGTCCACAAAAACGTGTCAATATTCCTCCATACTGCTCGTCCAATGTATTCCAAGTGTCCTGAGTGGGTAGCGTCCAGAATTTACTCGAAACGAAGTGATTTAGAACGTTTTAGAGCATAAACAGTAGTGTATAGGATTTCCTAATAGCGCCCCCATGCGCGCTCACGATTCTACGGAAACCGGGGTGAGTAGAAAATGAAGGCTAATCATGTTTTGGGTGTACTATTCATTTAAAGATGGATTTTCTTACGATATCTCTAGCTGAGTCATTTAATATCATGCTTTCAAGGATAACAAAAATGTGGTCAGATAGGGCTGCATCAGTAAAAGACGCCTTAGTTTTGTTTAAGTCTAAACTTTATCTGTTTGTAAATTTGGAGTTTAACATATTGAGTAAAACCATTTTTTTAAGAATATCACATGCTGTAGTTCTTCTACACTTCAAAAAAAGTTGAAAAACAATGAATGACAAATGGTTAAAAATACAAATATAATGTTACGAGAGAAAAAAAACAATCACTTTTACTTTTTGAAAAAATATATGTAGGTCTTTAAATATTTTGTAGAAAAACTAACCAACCAAAAAGATTGTTTTTAAACAACCTTTGGACCTCTAGAAACAATAAAGTCACATAAAATCCCTTAAAATCCCTTTATTGACTTAAAAACCACTCAATTATACAGTTTAAAGAAAATAATATCTTAAGGAATTTCATGTTGAAAATAATATTGATAAACTTAAACATACAAACTTTATCAAGAAAAGTATTAACAGAAAAAATAACCCATTTAAAGAAATCAAGAAAACACCACTTAGAAAAAACTGTTATAAGAAAACAGGTTTTCCTGATAAAAATGTCAAACAACATTGATAAGATTAAGAACAAAAAAAAACAACAACATTGATTAAAGTTTCACTTAACAGAATTAATGAATAATGAATGTTTATGGTATCTGATAAAAGTCATTGTAGACAAATATGAATCTGACTTTACAAATCTGTTATCTTCAATTAACCCATATAACTAAATCCCAAATGACAGCACTAAAGCATGATTGCAAAAAATGAAAAATCTCAGAAGTTTGAAACATTAAGATATTAATTCTTAGTCATTTACATTTTTTGATGTTGTGATTTACAGACTTTTCCTCAGCCTGTTTTTCATTGTGAATTCAGCCATCCGTCTTTACCTCCATCAAAGTTTCTCCTTCGGGGTTCATCTGTTAAAAAAGTTGTTGACAAATTGTTGTTTTTAATGAGGTACAAGTTTAGTTTATATTTTCAAAAAAACTTCTGAAATCCAGTGGAAAATTGACTCAAAGACTGACCCTCAAGGGATCAGACTTTAAGAATATTTTATCATAATTTACTTACTTTCTTGGCATCATCTGAAGTTTCAGATGACGTTTCAGAATCTAAAAACAAAATAAAAGGTAAACTTTTCTACTTGGCTTTAAAATTGTTACATCATCAACTTAATATTACTAGACAAAAGAGGATGACAATATTTGTAATACTTACTATTTGCTTGCTTAAATCCTGAAATAAAAAAGAATAACATTTATTTATAGTTTTTATAAAGGATACAACCTCTAAAAATAGCTGCCGTGAAAATAAATAGTAAAGTAAGTTTTATGATAGTAGAATATCTCTTTGGTTTTCTTACCGTTATCCCTCTTCTTCCACCAGATGCCGACTCCAGCAATGATAACAACCAGAACCAGAAGTGCAGCAATAACCCCGAAAATCATCCCCATGGAGTTTCCTGAAATAAAATTATTTAAACTGATTAAATATATGTAAGCTGTAACAGAATCCTGGGGAAGAACACATTTGAAAAAAATGTTTTGGGGGCGAAAAAATATTAAAACCTTTGAGTAATAATATTGATGGATTTTGATACAAAATTAGAGTAACACTGTTGTTTAAGCTCTGAATTTTACTCAGTGATTTAAGTTTATCCTAATATCATTTTTCACTTATGAACCAACAACAAACTAAATATGAATAACCAGTTAAGCTTTAATGTTTTTTGAAGTATTTCTGCCTGGAAAAATTTACAACTGAAATACATGAAGAATAGCTTCATAATTATCAGATTTCGATGCAAACCTTTGGTACCTGTGCAAAGTTAAAACATAAAAATACTATTTTTAGTGGAACCACTAACTAATCTGTTCCTGTCTGAGTCATTTTTTATTAAATAAATTTCTTTAACCTTGGCCACAATAAGCATTTTATAAACACAAAACAAATAAACAGCTCTTTCTGTGCCCTTTCTAAATAAATAGTTTTCAACCACAGAAAAAACCTTTTAAAAACCAAGAGAAACCCATTTTATAAATCATTATATTGACTTTTTCTGCAATAAATTAGAACCCATTTAATTTAAGTTCCACAGAGGCTTCAGTAGGCAGTGTGATTTCTGCAAAATTTAGCCAAATGTACCAAAACTATAAGAAATGTGTTTTTCACCTCATGAAAGAGGAAATGTAGTCAAATTAAAGTGTTGACTTCCATTGTAGAAATCATCTGCATATAGAGCCTTAGGTGGATACCATAAAAAAAACATAAAATAAAAAGATAATTAGCTGAAACAAAAAAGTTCAATTTTATTTAACAAAATTAATGTAAACAAATGTGCAAAAATAATCATTTGATGAAAAATGTGACCAACAACCACTAAAACTAGTATAATAATTTCTGTTTCTTTATTAAAGTTGACTTTGAAGAAAAAAAATAAGTGCTCCAGAACTTCCAATCTAAAGCAGGATTTCTGAGTCTGACACTGTTCACATTTAGTTCTGTGCACAACAGAACAGATGTAGCCAGTTCCTGTACTTCTCTAAAAAAGGTGCATCAAGGACAACCTACAGAGTTTGAAATGTTTCTTTAGTTTCATCTGATATCAAATATGATGAGTTTCAGCAAGGAGAGGGTTTTTCTTCTAGTGGTGTTTTTCTCACTAAGTTAGAGGTGGAAAGGACCTTTAAATGTCCTTCCTGTGTTCAGATTGCTCTAAAAAAAAAACACTGATTATTGTGTAAAACCCATTTAACTACTTGTTTTGTGAGGGTTTCACCTCTTTACAAACAGTGTAAAAACAGATTTTGTTCTGTTTAGACCAGTATACATATGTTTGGGGTTAACAGGTTGGATAAATGTTTTCAGCAGCATTATAGTTTTTAAGCCCAGAAGTTCATTTTTGCACAAAAGGATCTACCTGTCTGAGCAGCTGCTCTGTTTTCTGCCTCACTAGTTAAAATAAGGAGGAGGGAAGCTGATCCAAAGGTAAAGGGCTTTAACATTTCCACGGGCTAATTAATTATATTAGAAGAATTGAATAGTATTCTCCTGTTAACAAAAATAGTTCCTACTTTTCTGTTTAGTATCTGGAAACATGAATCACTATGATAAATTAACAGAATATCACTGCTTCATCATAGTTTAACCCCTTCAGCTCTGATCCTCCAATGTGTCTCATCATAGTCAGCCAGGTTACTTCTGGGCTCATTAGTAACCTACATGGTGATTGAATGTTAGAATAGGGGCTCAGACTGGCAGGGGGGGGGGGGGGGGCAGATTTGATTTGATGGGGGAACCCCCCCCGTCCCCCCTCTGTATAGGCAGCCTTCTATGGTAGATTTCTTAGCTAAAATAAATGTTTCTGATCAACGAGCGTAAAGGCTTTTAAATTTAGCTTTTTCTGTCCTATTTTAACCTTAACTTTTATCACCGCTTCTTTTCAGGTCTGACGTGTTTTTTTTTTTAAAGGTCAAATGCATGTTTTTGCTGCCAGACCATGTGCTGCTCTGGTGGACTATTTTTTTTCTTTTCTTCAAAACATCAAAAACATAGCATGTATTTAACAGTATTTCTGTATTGCTGACCACAAGGTTATTTTGGTGTGCAGCCAGCAATGAAACCCATTATGCAGCTAAAAAGAAATCAGGATTGAATTGTTGCTATATAAATAAATTGAATCAAATTGATTTCACTGTGTTGAAGTTCAATAAACTCATTTCATCATCAAAGTGTTACTTAAATATTCCAACTTTAATTTCTGTCCTTAGCTGCGCAGTAGGAGCTCCATCATTACTACACTGTAAATACTCCAGCCTTGTTAGAAGAATTTATCTGTCACTTCTGTTCAGCACGTCCATTAAATCTAATTTAGGTTGATCTCCCATAATAGGGGAGATGTTGGCCTGTAGCTGCTGACGAGATGGTAGAGATCCATCTAAATAGTTATATTTTTGCCTCAAATAAACAGTAAACCATTTTCCCCCAATAACCTTTTTATAGATGTTTTACTTGTAAATGTCCATCTCCTTTATATCAGGAAATGATCTGCTTCCTCCACCTGCTGCTGCTCTAAATTATAGGCCTGTTGGTTTGATAACTTGTAAAATAATATATAACTATACTATAGTGTTGGAACGGTTTATGAAAACCGTCCGAACCGTTCGGTTCGACTGTCTCGGTTCGATTCACGTGTGTTTCGTTCGGTTCATGCGCTGCTCCTTTTTCTCATAGGCGAAGCGTT
>NW_015152353.1:54217-58191 GCF_000732505.1 Cyprinodon variegatus
CACTATTTTGAACACATAATGTTTTGGGAAGAGAAACGTTTTATTTCGCTGGGTCTAGCAAACCTGCCGGACTACTTTCAGCTTGACCAAAACTGGACGAGAACTCTGCTCACAGAACGCTGCCAGGGGTAAGTCAGTGTGATTGCATGACACTGGTGATGGGGATGCCATACAGATTCATGTCAAAAATACCGAACTATCCCTTTAAAACTTCTCTATCTGTATAATGGATCTGTTTTGTGTGGTGTCTCATCAATTAAGGGGGCCCCCTCCCTGTCTTTGTCTAGGGCCTCAAATTTCCTAAATCTGCCCCATGTTTCTTTCAACTGTAGTTTAACCCCAAAGACAGACATAAAGCAGAAAACTGGGAAATCACTGTCTGCTTTTCTGTTTTTCCAGTATTAAATCAATCAAAAATACATAAAGCCATGAAAAGTGACAAACTAGAATATCTACAACAACTTTATATAAATTAAAAGACGTTTTAACATACTGTTTTTAAAATCCATTAATAATACTAAAGTCTTACCTTCATTAGTTCTGATCTTTGATTTTTCGAAAGGAGTGACCTTGTCATTGTTATCACCAGAGAGCTGAAACACACATTCATATTTGGTCCCGTCCTCAGATGATGGAAGTTTCAGGTCAACGCTCATCTGGAAGGTTCCATCATTGTTAGGGAGGATCTCTCCTTTCTCCACACCATCATGGATCTCTGCTCCATCTTTCCTCCAGAACATTTCTGCTCTGTTGGGGTAGAAACCTGTAGCAAAGCAGCTGATTGGAGAGGAGGAAGACTTCTGGAGGATGGAGACTGATGGAAGATCTGGAGATGGAGACAATTAGAGTTTAAATATAAACTGCTTAGGGATTAATAGCCAAGTGATTTAAAAATTTGAAGCTGCATAAAAGCCATAAAAAAACTAAGTCCCATTTAAAATGTAGTGAAAATGTGAAAAAAAAAATCCCTTTGAAAATTTCTGGCAAGTTAAATCATTTAGATTAACAGTTGATCTAATAAAAATCATGAAAAGTGACTCTACCTGTTCTCATCAGAGAGCTCCTCCCATAGTTTACATACTTCTTCAGCCACTCAGGACACTCTTGGTTGAGATAGTTCTTCCAGTACTCCAGATTAGCTCTGTCACTGTTCCATTTGTTTGTAGTAAGTAAAGCCTGTGGTTTTGGAGCAATCCAGGTGTTTTCCTTTAAGTCCAATGATAGCCAGTCTTCCCCATCATAGCCATGCTGGTTAAAGCCAGTAACCTTTCCAGTGTCATCATCCCACTCACAGCCGCACATGAACTGGACAATGTGGACACCTGGAAGACAGGAAATACAATATCACTTTAGTTGAGGAAAGTTTATTTTTCAAAGAAACTTTCATCTTGAACAGCTTTACTGCATGCATAGTTTAGTTACACTGATAAATGATCTGTGATTTCATATAAACCAAACTGTTGGTATGAAGGGATTGTGGAAGATTATGGATTAAGTTAACCTCATGATCTATTTAGTTTTCTGATCTCTGCAGCTTCAGTCTCTGTTCTCCATCCTCCATCAGTGTCTCTGATCTTCCTGCTTCCTCTCAGTCTCTAATGTTTCAGCTGATCGTCTCTCCTCCATTTCTGTGTTTCTTCTCTAAACATAGAAACATACAGAAATGTCCACAGATCTCCTCACTAGAACCAGAACCACTGACCCAGGAGCTCCTTCTCTATAAAGCAGCTCCATCTAAAGCAGCTGTTGATCAGGATGGTTTTTCCAGATGTTTCCTCCTGATCAGAGGAAACCTGATTAAAGCTTCAGTCCAACAATAAACTGTCAGTGATCAGTGAGACAGTCTGAGCTGCTTCCAGCTGCCATCAGGATGATCTTCCAGCTGCTGATCAATAAACTCCCAGTTTAGCTGCTCTCAGCTCTTTATTTCTCTGTTTGCTTCCAGACGACTGAAGGAGCAGAAACCTGATTGTGTCTCATGAAGCTTCCTGCTAACCAGACCAACTGGGTTTCTGCTCTGAGCTGCTGAGACGTTTGTTCCCTGAGATGTTTGAAGAACATGGAGGACATGATGGAGAGAAAAGCAGCTTCATCCAGCAGCTGCTGCTGGAAACAAAGAAGCTGCAGCAAAGCGCCTCGACCGTCTGAACGGTTCTACTGGGTTTGATCCAATCTGCTGAATCTGAAGGACAAACTGCTTCCAGCGTCTCAAAGTTCTGCTTCCCTCTGAACCCAGAGATGGTTGGACCTGCTCTGCTCCACTGGATGCAGCTGGAGGAGGTTCCTCACTGAGAGCAGAACCACGTCTGGGTTTAACGTTCCTCTCATGTTCCTCTGAGGTGACCTGCTGGTTCTTCTCCAGCAGCAGAGGTCCAACTCTTCTCTCCCAGCATGGAGCAGACTAATCATCCCGTCTCTGTCTCATTTCTGTCTCTGAACAGACGGAGGAGAAAAGCTGCGTCTTTAACGAAGGTTCTGGACCAGAGCGGTTCTGATCCACAATAAACGACCTGCTGGACTGAGGTCAGCTTAACAGAACCGGGTCAGACTGTCTGACACATGTTGGCTCTCAGCTACAGTTTCTACATCTGAACCAGAACCAGTTTGGACCTTAGTTTCAGTTTGGTTCTAGATCCTGATCCACCAGCTGAGGGTCAGCAGGAAGGGAGGCGACAGGTCAAAGGTCAGGAAGCTGGAGAACAGCAGAACATGTTCCTGAAGGTTCTGATGTCTGGAAGGTTCTGAAGCGACTGTCAGTGATGGAGACCCAGAGAGGAAATCATCTCTGATCTCAGGTTTTAGGTTTGATTCTTCATTTGGACTCATTCAGGATTTTTCTGCTTGTTTTTGGTTCTTTGACCAAATATGGAAACATTTCAGGATTTTATTGATCAGAGAATCGATTCTATTTCTATCTGATGTCATTTTATTCATTCATAGATTTTATTGATCATTTTTTTCCAGCTAATTCAGCATCAAACGGATCATTGATGGTTCTGACAGAACCGACAGCCTTCAGTCATTCTGACCTGGTTTCATCTCATCTGGACTTTATCTACCAAACAAACTGGTTCTGTTCAGTAAAGTTCTGCTGCTGGTTCCTTTCAGTCCAAATGGGTCCATTTTACTGATGTTCTGTCTGTTAACTGGATTTAAACTCATTTCCTCTGAGAACAAACGGATCTTCCTGCAGCGTCTCCATCCTGCTCGGTGCCGCTCAGCTCGGTCCAGAATCTGGTTCTGATGGAGCGGGTTCCTGTGGGTCGGGGCGGTTCAGGTAAAGTTCTGGTGGAAAAGTGTTCCTGATATCTGTTGGTTAATGTGAGGCGAACAGAACCACTGAGTTCTACAGAGGTTCTGGTCTCAGAGGGTCTTCAGCTGTGGGAGATTCTTCCTTTGGTTCTGTTCTTCAGCCTCTAACAGCAGAACTGGGTCATGGTCTGGTTCTGCTGGTTCTCCTCCAGTAGAACCAGTTTAACGCTTTACTGGAACCAAGAAGGATCCAAACCTTAACTTTTTCATGACCTTTGACCTTTGCAGGACCTTCTGATTGGCTAACGGTCACCTTTCAGCCAATTAGAGTCCATTTCCTTTCTGATCCTGATGAAGATGATGGAGCTTCATCTGAGCTTCTAGACCAGAACCAGAACCAGAACTCCTGATCCTTCCTCTAACATCTCAGCAGCTGAAGCTGCTCAGAGCCTTCATCAGTTCAGGAGCTTCCTCTTCCTCTCTGCAGACCTGAACCTGCAGCAGGTTTTCTAGAAGCTTCCACTGAAGCAGAGTTCATCTCCAGGCTTTGATCCCTGCAGGAACATCAGCACAGAAACAGCTTCAATGTTCCAGCTGAGATGGATCCTCTGTGGTTCTGAAGGTCCATCATTCCTGCTCCTCTCCTCTGATGCTCTCACAGCTCTGCTCTCTCTGCAGCTTCAAGGCCAACAGATCCCAGAAGAACCTTCAGAGCTGAAGAT
>NW_015152353.1:61324-62613 GCF_000732505.1 Cyprinodon variegatus
GAAATACTCAGACCAGCCCTTCTGGCACCAAGAATCATGCCACGTTCAAAGTCACTCAAATCACCTTTCTTCCCCAGCATGATGCTCGGTTTGAACTGCAGGAGATTGTCTTGACCATGTCTACATGCCTAAATGCACTGAGTTGCCGCCATGTGATTGGCTGCTTAGAAATTAAGTGTTAACGAGCAGTTGGACAGGTGTACCTAATAAAGTGGCCGGTGAGTGTATATTGCCATGTAGTTGTTACCTGGTGGGGACAGCGTATGATCAGTTCCCCCAGGTATATACGTAGTGGGATCTTACAGGAACTTACAAAAAAGTTATTTTTGGGATGGGTGTTAGGTTTAGGAGTAAGAGTGGAATTGAGTTTGGAAATGTATACGTTGGTAATAGTTAAGGTCAGGGTTAGGCCATGGAAATGAATGAAAATCAATTGAGAGGCCTCATAAGGATAGTGGGACATACGATGTGTGTGTGTGTGTGTACAAGGAAAGATAAACTAACTGTTCACAGCTTTATTGTTCTGCTAGAAATGGTGACATTGTTCATAACTCACCTCCAGTCTGGTTGAAGCGCTGCTTAACAATGTCAATGTTGGCTTTGTAGGTTTGCTCAGTACCAATTAATCTCTCAGTACCTCTCTTCCAGTACTCAGGACCTTCATTCTCTGCCATCCAGTCCTGCTTTGGGATCTTCTCTCTAATCACACTATCATAGTAGGAGACTGGCTGATCATCCACCAACCCAACATCCACAAACTCTGGAAAGTTCTTCAGTCCAGATGATGCCGTGTAGAAATATTTCAGTGAATGAGTAACTGTGGGAAAAAATGAATGTTATTCCCAAATTAATTAACACAAATAACATGTACAAGATTACGTATCTAACTCTGTAATCATATTCCTAAGATTTTAGGCAATGGATAAAAAAAAAACCTGATGTCATTTAGACAGTAAAACAGAGACCAAAGAAATCCACTAATCTCATTGAGTTCAGTAATGTTCAGCTTATCTTTTTAAATAATTATTTAGATCAGCAATATATCATGATAATTTAAGTGAACTTAAATTTGATTTAAATAAACAAAGATGAATTAGCCTGATCAGCAAAAGAGTTAAAAATCTATATTTTACAGACAAAGCGATTTACAATTATCCAATTGAAATTTCCTATTCCTATTCAGACATTAACTGCCTGTTGTTAACCAACCTAAAATGTTTATGTCTATGTTAAAACTACAGTGTGTAATTTTTAGCGACATCTAACGTCCAGACTGCAGACCGCAGCAA
>NW_015152353.1:64582-71703 GCF_000732505.1 Cyprinodon variegatus
ACTTGATTTATTTCAATTATTTATTTTGTGTCATTCCCTCCTTGTGCAATGTGTCGATGGCCGCCTTTTGGACAGATGTCAAATCTGAAGTCTTCCCCATGTTTGTGTCGGCTTCAGAACTGGACTGAGAGACCATTTAAAGCCCTTTGCAGGTGTTTTGAGTTAATCAGCTGATTAGTTTGTGGCACCAGGTGTCTTCAAAATTTAACCCTTACACAATATTCTAATTTTGTGACACACAGAATTTTGGATTTTCATTTGTTGCCACTTCAAATCATCAAAATAAATTAAATAAACATTTGAATGCATCAGTCTGTGTGCAATGAATAAATATAATGTACAAGCTACACCTTTTGAATGCAATTACTAAAAAAAAAAAGTTTTTCAAAAATATTCTAATTTACTGGCTTTTACCTGTATTATGACCTGAAAACAATGACTTTTAAAACATTGTCATGTGACTTTCAACCTTGGAAAGTGGACTGGAACACAGATGCTACTATAGTGTGTCGACTTTCATAAAAATATCTGATTAAACTCTACATAAGTTCTGATATGAGAAAAAGAGTTTTTTCTTCAGCAGGGAAAGGGGATGGTCAAATTTATCTGGGTAGCCTGTAAATTTCTGACTGTATTAGTCTCAAGGCTTCACCGGTGACGTCTGTTGGATCACAGTGTTTACAGTTAGCTTTAAAACAAACATTTGAATATTGTTCATAAATGCAGGCAGAGTTGATTTAGGTCCAAGTTTGAATAACAGCCTGATTTAACAGTCTTGTTCTGCTTTTTGTCTCCTAATGAGACTTTCTGTTAAAATCAGACTAATCTGTCGTCTTTGGGCAGAACAGGGTTCCCCCAGATTCCACATCCTCCATGTTTCCTCTGCTCTACTCTCGGATTAGCTACATTGCTGTGTTTATTAATAGGAATGGTTCCACATTCTTAGTGACTACTCTGAATATCCCAATCCATCCACTGGCCCGCTCTATGTCTTCTACCATCAAATAAAAAGATAACTCCAGTTTTCTGTTCTGCTCCAGTCCTCCTGGCTCTGGCAGGACTTGGAGAAAAGCTTAACTGCAGAAGTAGCAGGCTTTGATTTTCCACAGACTCAAGGAGGCAGCAAACAATTCTCAGCAACTAAACAAGGATGGAGGATGTGGAATCTAGGTGTTAGTGTTGCTTTAAAATATGCACTGACAAACATTATATTTACCGTAGATATTATTTATATGTTTTGAATCTACATAATGTATAGATAGAAAAACACCTTTATGAAGCTACCCTCCATCCAGCATTAACATTCTGTCTGATTTGAGTTTCTGCAGATGGCACATTTAAACAAATTATAATGGTCAATGTAGGAAGAAGAAACATCACCTCTTTCAGTCAAAAAATGTGATGGTAATGTAATTATGACTGAATTCTGAAATATTTATCCTTTTTTTGTTTCACTAAGGCAGAGTTTTGTTTCATTATATAAAAAATAAAACGAAATGTGTAACTTATCCTTATGGGTTTTACAAAAAAGTAAAAACTAAAAACATGTTAAACGAAAAACAAACAAAACAAAAACTGTGACAGCCCTGCTGTGCTGTCGGGTGAGCATATGTGTTAACTGCCTAAATTAACACTATCAATTAAGGTCCTCTAGGTGAAGGCGCTTCCATTATGCAGCCACCTGGTTGATATTTAAGGAGCGCCGTTCCATTTAGAGCGTTGGTGTTCCCTGCTTGAGAGGCGCGTCTCCTGGTTGAAGCAAGCACGCCGCAGACAGCTATCCAGTCCAGTCCGGACCAGGTTGGGGATCCGACTTCCTGGTGTGGAGGAACCAGGCGTGATCGCCCCATCCGGGCTGCCGTCTGATGCCGGCATTTAGTTCATTCTTTTGATTCTGCTAAATAAATGCCTTTTAAAGGCTTAAAGTCCCCCCAGTTTTTGTTGCGACCAGTCAAGCAGGGTCGTAACAAAAACAAATTACCTCTTCGCTTTTTAATCCCGATTCTTATTAGGGAATCCAGTAGGCGGGGTCAGAACCACCTTTTTTTTGCCCCCAATTCTTTTTAATTTTAATCTCAGTGCCTCCCACCACCAATTAAAACAGAAGAGGCCTCTTGAATGAGAAGAGAGAAGTCTTCTAGAAAACTACATGTCCAGTTGCCTAGACTGAACTCTTCAAGCTTCACTCATATCAAATCTGTTCCCTGCTTACATTAGAAGTATGTGTTGAATTAGCCTCCAGATAATTAAACATTCAGATGGCTATTATTAGAAAATATTAGCTTAGAAGTACCTTAGAGAAAACAGTTTAAATCGCAGTCATATTTTTGGCCTTCCTGTCTCTCTGTAGCTATAACAGCTATAACATTGTCATCTGCTCTGAACCCCTGACCCTAATAACTCACCTGAGCTGCAACTTGCCCCCCAATGTGTTTGTGTGCAAGAGCCATGAGGACAGAGACACTGGGGACATTTTTTTGTGGGGAAAAAAAGGAGGAGGTGCACCAAAAATAAGGCTTTCCTTCTCTCCGGTGCTAAATTAATTTTTAATTAATTATTTGTTTTGTTTGAGAAGTGGCTAACCTGTTTGGACTGAGGTGGGGGAGCTCCAGGACTGAAACTGCCTGGAGGCAGCAGTCAGTAAAGGGTAAAGTGATCGACCATATATTTTATTTTATTTTCCTTTTCCATAGACTTTAAACTATGAAAGAAAAGCTTCATAACTTTATCATTTAGATGCATTTCTGCATCTTGCAATGAAGAAAATGCTTGCTGACAGACTGAATTTCTTGACATGACTTTATCTATGGGAAAATGAAGGTGATAATGTACGGCCTGGTTGGCTTTCACTAAACAATGATTGTTTTAGAGTCAGTATAATATTTTCTGATCAAATTAGAATCAACCTTAAATATCTAAACCAAAAATTATCTTAAAAAAAAAAAACTCAGCAGCAGCAACTACCTTTTACATTTACTCTTGAAATAAATAAAACTAAACATGAGCTTCAGTTTTTCGTACCCACTTCTTGGTGCTGAATGTTTTTCATGTATCCTCAAATGTAGGAAAGTAACAGAGATGATTTGTTTTTTATTAAAACCTTAAACTTTTATTCTCGTTTACATTCAGTTCATATTTTACAGGAAAAATTGGTGTTGCCTCTACTTAATTTAAGATGACGGCCATAAATTAATGTCTGGGTTGGGCTGCTCTGCAGAATTTTGGGTGGAGCTTAAACTGCTCTGACCCCGCCCAACCAGCTTAAACCACACTTTGCCATTAACCTACGGCTGTATCCTTAAACTCAGATTTCTACCCTGGTGTCCTTTCAGTAGGTGTTCCAACTGATGGGTTTTAATATGTATCAGAGATAGATCAATACATTAGCCAGTCGATGTGTGCATCATTAGTGCATTCAGCAGCCGTGCCATGAGATCAGATGAAAGGAATGCATTCCTGCTCTCTTTATCTGCCATCCATTGTTGAGGTCTGCTTTAATTTGTTAGTGCATACTTCGTTTTTGTTTAAACTGAGACTTTTGTTAAATGTATTACCATTATGCAATTTTTTAGCATAAAAATGGATGAAGGAAATGCAATATCAGCTTGAAGAATATCCCCAAAAATATCACCAGAACATAATGGGATCTGATAGACTGACATCAAAATAATCTGTATCGGCATTGGCCTTAAAGAACCTGTATCAGTTGATTTCTAATGTGTAGTTTATTCTTATTCTCCAGAGTAGCCTTCACCCCAAATCCTCTGAGCGCTCAATCCACACTTTAAATTGCTTGTCCAGTGTCATCACCGGACATGCTCAGAGCAGCCAGAAAAAATATGATTACATCATGTTTGTCTGCATCTTAGTTGTATCCCCCTTTAGAATATGTACTATTATATACGATTATATACACTATATACCATAAAAGTCAAATGAAAGGCTAACATGAAGCTAAAAAAAAAAAGACTATATTTGTTTACTAATCCAAACCGAAAAAGTTAGCTGCCGGAATGAGCATAAGATCCCATTTTCAGGAGAGATCTGGCAAGTAATAAAAGTGATAAAAGACAAGTGATTTAAAAAGATTTAAAATAGGACTCAAACAATTAATCAGATTAATCGTGTTTAAAAATCATACCTAGATTAAAAAAGTAGACAAATTTTGCATTTAAGATTAAAAAAAAAATGTCTAAATAATGTCTGTCCATATGCTCTATCTAGAAATCCTCCAGTGGAACCTATTTGGCATTGAAAAAGCTTCCTGGATGGGAATCAAAATGTCTTCAAACTTGGAAAACAAGGTCCAATTGTTTTATTTTCTTTTTACATTTTTTAGAACTCAAGTGGAAAAGTTAGAGTTTTACCTGATTTAATTTCGTAAAAGGTTTTAAAAGAATCTTAGGCCATATCATTATTGATAAAAAAAAAACAAGTCCAATGGCCTAGACTGCAATTTTTCAAGCTTGACCTATTTTAATGAGTTTCCATTTATTTACTTATTTATTTATTTATTTATTTCAATTAACATGTAGTTGTTCTTTTTATTATCTGTGATAAACGGATGCATTTTGGTGTTGGTTGAATCTCTGCCTCTATTTTTAGATTTTATTTAATTCACATAAAATTTACACAATTTGTCTAAAGGGGAAAACCCAGATTTACAGAAGAAACATCTTAGTCAAAACCTATGATGGTCAAAAAATTGGTTACATACTGACAATGAAGACTATACGTTTTTCTATTCCTCTAAGCCAGAAATGTTTAGGTTAAAGTCCTAAAATGTTATGTAAATTTACCCAAATGTTGAATTTTCCTGATCCAAAAAGGGGAAAAAAGCTACGAAAAAAGCTCTAATCTGAGTAACAGATTTTGGATTTTAAAAATAAAATCAAGCTTTAACCCCTTATTTGGTAAAACGGTGGAATTACCTAACCACTAACCCCTTAAATTAGTTTAGTGAATAATTAGATTTCAGCACTAATTTAACAGATCTTATACAGTATTTTAGTAATTTACCTGCCGCCACATCGTGTAGAAATATTCCCAACAGAACCACGAAACCCAGCATCTTCTTCATGATTCCTGCCTCAGTGAAGCTTGTTTCTTTGCTGATCCAAACCTCTGTTCTGCTTTGCTCAGGAGTCTGGTGCTGGAATATTAGAAAGAAACGCGACCAACGTCAGCAATAACTTTGTGAACAACCAATGAGAATTAAGCTTTAATGCCAACGTCACCCGAAACCGGGTAATACAGAACCAGCGAGGTTACTAACGAAACTAAAAGTAAATTACTACACGGAGGGACAGAGGGGTTGGACTAAAATGCAGGTTTTTATTTGTATGTTTTTTTTTATTTTAGCTGTTTTTTTCTCTTTGTTTTTCTGCATTTTAATCTAAAATTAGAATTAAGAACTCATTATAAGCGAACCTAAGATATAAACGAGGTAGTTAGGCAGAATATCAGTGATGCTATTTACCTGAAACCGATTTTTTTAAATAAAATTGCCTGAGAAGAAATATAACACTGATGGTTGAAATTTTGCTTTCATTTTAATGCTTATTTTTGCGTTGTTTGTTTAAACTTATTGTGTTGTTGTTGTTGTTTTTTTGAAAGAAAGAATTCTGTGTAAAAAAATAAATAAAAAGAAAACAAAAATATAATCAGACAGTTACGTTGCTTTTTTTTAACAGTTAAATCTTTTTTGAACTTCTTAGAAAATAAGGTTTATCTCTCTAAAGATTGTGTGTTTGCTACAGAGCATCATAAGCAAAGTGAAGGCTCCCTCTACAGGCAGGAGATGGGATATATTCAAGTCTGAAATTTGATCTGAATCATTTTGTTTTTAGATTTCACCGGCTTGACTGAAATAAATGGACACCATTTGTTTTTAATCTGAATCAATTTACAATACTTGAATGGATCTAATATTCTTAGACTGTACGGCTTACATAAAGAATATAATTGGATTTATATCCCTATCTGTCCTTTTTTGTATAGCTGGCCTAAATTGATAAAGTAAATCTGATCAAGAAAGATGAAAAAACAAATCCACTCAGAAACTTATTAGTGATGTGCTACTTGCTAAAATGTAGCATTAACGTATTTGTACAATTTCCCTTACAAACAGTTAATGTAAAAATAACGTGTTTCCGAGTATTTTGCTGTAAAGTTACCAATAGAGTCAAACCTTTCACATTTCACATAAGATTATTTATTTAAATGTTTCCTTATCTATTAAAGTTCTGAAATATCTCTAAACAAATTCCTAACTAATGCTACATTTAAACCACTGAAAAAGATCTCCTGTTGACAAACAACTTAAAAAGAGAATATACTAAAAAAAATATACAAACTAACTACATTTCTTACGCATAATTACACTACTGTAACTACATTCATTTATACATTATATTTTATTTTGGTTAATCTATCAGCTTGGAGACTGCAGGCAGTCCTGCTGCTGAACAGTAACATAACATGTCATGTAAAAGCATTAAGTGTTTCTCAAGAAAAACTGTCTATTTGGATCAGTAAATGTCTCAGGTGGTCAGGGGTCCTTTTTAAATGGCATCAGATGTTTTTCAGTGTAACATGATGATTCACTGATCTAGTTGGCCTACCTAGTTCATTTTACCTCTAGAGCTTTCCCTAATGTTTATCTTACCTACCTATCTAACCTATGATCTGCCATCCAGGTTTCAGGTGTCCTAAGCTCAGAATAAATAAGACTAATGGCCTTAGTAATTCTGAGCTTTTAACTATATTTTTGAAGTATTCCTTTTACAAAGTGAACTGATCACACAACAATCAACAGGACAGGAGCAGGGTGTTATTTGAACTTGTTTTTTGAACTTGGTGAGCAGATAGCGGCATGTCCTTTCTATAAGAAATCACACAAACACATCCAGGATCTCTGTTGTACATTTTACAAATCTACAGAACCCAATCATATTTTCCTGCTGCATTTTAATGAATATCAAAGAGTAGTTACCTTTAGGTACAGTGGGGCAAAAAAGTATTTAGTCAGCCACCAATAGTGCATTTCTCCCACTTAAAAAGATGAGAGAGGCCGGTAATTTTCATCATAGATATACCTCAACTATGAGAGACAAAATGAG
>NW_015152354.1:0-1141 GCF_000732505.1 Cyprinodon variegatus
ACCGCTGAGCTTCATGGATTCCTTCCTGAAGACCTGCCTGTCTGCCTCTATGTTCTATTGGTTTATGTTGGTGTTTTTAACAACACTCGGGCCGATGTTGTAGACCTAGGGGGGGTGGGGGGGTCTGGCTGGCTTCTTGCAAGTGCAGACGTTGCGCAGCAGCAGTCACTGTGGCGTCCGTGTTAATAACCAAAGCCAGTGAACCTGCATCATAGACGGTGATGGTTGATCCACAGCGTGTATTCATGTTGTGGGGGGCAGTAGTGGGCCGGTGTAGATGGAAAAATGCCAGAGCTGAAAACATTTCCCAGCCTAGATAGAGGTCTCTGTCCACTGAGCCGGTGGACGTCTCTCCTGTCTCCATGGTTACGTGGGACAGAACCAAATCAAACTTTTTCTATTTTCTCAGGCCACTGGTTTTGGGTTTTTCTGGGAGCCAGAATCCTGGAAATGAAAAGAAGTCAAAGCTGATCTGATCTTAGCTCTGAATCATGTTCTAACTTCTCCTCCGTCTTTAAGGTGCGGACAGACTGAGGCGCCCCCTCCTGGAGAAGACGCGTCCCTTCATCCTGGTGGACGGACAGAGACGGACTCTGGCTGAAGCCCTGCAGGTCAGAGCAGCTGAGGCGCTGGTTGAGTTTCTGGACGGGTCGCGGTTCTGCTCTTTGAACGGGTTCTACAGATCAGAAGTCTTTAAATCGGGTCGGTTCTGCAAACCCGAAAAGTCCTTCAGAATATTTTCACCAGAGCAGAGATCTTTACCATCGTTTATTTGCTGTGACCTTTCAACCCCGACCTTCCTTAAACCTTACGAACTCCATCAACACCAAGGCAGGTTAGTTTGTTGCCATGGTTACCTCCTGGCTCCGATCGCCGGCCCGGTTGTTAAAGGCAGCTGGAATCGGATCATCAGAAGGTTTTGGTTTTTAGAAGGAGAAATATAATTATTTTTATTATTATTATTATTATTATTATTATTATTATTATTATTATTATTATTTCCTGATTAAAGCTGGAGATCCTAGTAGAGAAATCGCTTTGGGTCAGAACCGGATCCAGTCATTCTCTGGTTCAGATTCAATTCTATTCAGTTTATTTCTATAGCTCCAATTCACATCATGTCATCTCAGGTCACTTTCCA
>NW_015152354.1:4731-5884 GCF_000732505.1 Cyprinodon variegatus
GGTGAATAATTTTATTATTAGACAAACAACCAGCAGATCAGCCGGTTGAACCTCTGTTCTTTGGTCATTTATGTTCAACTAACTTCTAAATGAGGCTTTTTTTTTAATTAAATTCAGTGAATGAAATCAGGAGGAGAGGATGGAAGGGATAAACCCTCCCTCCTCTTCAGGGAGAATCGACCTGAACGGTTTATTGTGGAGGAGGAACCCGCCTCCCGCATTCCTCTGCCGGGCGTTCGGCTTTCCTCTGCGTTCCCAGGCGGACCGTAGGAAGCTGCAGCCGGGAGCGTTTTCACCAGCAGCTTCCTGCAGGAGCGCTGAGATCTGAGCACAGGAGGAGGGACGCTTCCTGTGCAGCTGACAGATGCTCTGAGATCATTTCCTGCTCAACCCCCCCTCCCAGACTCCACCCTGCAGGGAGGAAACTGATTATAAATCAGATGACATCTAACCAGCCAGGAAACATCATCATCATCATCACCGGGTAAAGAACCACGCCACACATCCATCCAGAGAACCACCGCCTCAGCTCAGGTCAAAGGTCATGATTCAGCAATAAGGAAGAGAGAGAAACTGCCTCTAAGACCAGAACCACTGCTGACCCGACAGAACTCAACGCTCAGTGGATCCTGGATCCAGTTCAACAACAGAACAGTTTCAGAACCAGAACCTTGGAGCTGCAGTCAAACATGGCGGCGGTGGAGGGATGATCCGGGCCGCTTTGCTATGACTGATGGGTGTCGGAGATGACTGATCAGGTTTAGGTTTGAAATCATTAAAGATGAACAATGAAAGCGTGGAGAGCAACCAGAACCAGGCTGCTGCATGGACGGTTCTGTTGGGTCTAACGGGTTCACTTTGATGTAAACTGATCCTGCAGACGGACCAGAACCAGGAAGAACATTAGAAAACCCACTTCTGACCCGATGTGGCATAAAGGCTGACTTATACTTCGAAACCAGGTGGTCTGCGTAGGCGTCGCAGTGAACAAAAAGACGTCGCCGCTTGTTTTGTTTTTATGACCGAAATTGCGGAAAACGACTGGTGAAGATGGAGCGGCTAGCAGAGCGAGGTGCGCCAGAACGCGGGAATCCGTTTTCCTCCTGGATCTCCACTCTTTTTGGCCCTCATGTCCCTCCGTTGTCGCACAAAC